>NW_028301558.1:15742500-15890000 GCF_042242905.1 Orbicella faveolata | reverse complement strand
GGCAGGTGCCTCTGTTTGCCTGTTACTAGCCACGTTCGGTCTATCAACATTCTAACATGGCTACGAGGCTTTCGGGTCAAAATTGCAAACTTTTAAAGTTTCTTTTGTCCCTCAATTCCCAGAAGAGACTTGAATACAAAGGAAACAACACCAACTATAGGAGTTTATGTTAAAAGCCTCAGAGCCAATTTAGAATATTCATATATCGAACGTGGACAATTAAAATAAACTTAATTAAAGATTTGATCTTAAAAGTTAGGTCTAAACTGACCAAATAAACTTGCTGACGTCTTTTTTTAATTGTGGAAGGTGAAGAAGTTTGCTGGGAAACACAAGCAGCTCCATCTGGATGAGGATGATCTGCACGACATATAAGGCAAATGGATAAGTCTTTCCACTTTGTAATCAACTTCGTAACATTTCTGGATTTGTAATTAAGCATTATTTTACAGATTAATCGACCATTTTTTTCTTCTTTTTGATTTTGTTTTGAAAAAAGTATAAAGCGCTTTAATGTTGTTCCTAATGTTACAAGAGATGTTTTCATTTTCGATCTACGTTTTAGTTTTGAACGCCTACAGGTTAATAATGAACTCACAAAAGGCAAGTACACATCACATTTCGATTGTATTAATTTTATGATGTATACTCAAACATCCCAATTGGGCTATAGAAAATAGGGGATATATCGATCTGATTACCTAAGGCAAACTTTTTCTTCTTTTCCTTTCTTTTTATGTGTGTTTTAAATTTGTGCTACCTTTCTCACCTGTAATTTATTTTGATTTAACGCTGATGTCAAGTGACTGCCTCGCTGCCTGTTGTTGACTAGTCATCAGAAAAACAAAACTTTTATTTTCATTTCAGGAAGATTAACAATGCAGTCATTTAACAAGTTGAATATTAAGAAGCTCCTCCGGTACATGGATTTCTTGAAAAACAGTAGTCCACGCCACAGATTTCGTTTTAGTCAACAGGCCCGGCTACCACAAGACAAAACCGCTGACCCTGTTTTGAGACGTCTCCACGAAAGGTTATTTCTCCCAAATAATAATAATAATAATAAGTATAATAATAATAAAGTAACTAGAGCGCGATGTCCCGTAGATAAGCGCGGCTGCCATAATTTGCAACAACGTTTTCCAGCTTGCAACTGACTGCGAGACAAGTTGCAGATCAGAAAATGCCACATGTTATGTTGCGACTTAAAACCAACCTGTTCTGTTTTACAGGATCATAAAGTTAACCAAGCTGCCGAGAAAAATAGTTCAGGGTGGAGAACCAATGCAGGTGAAAGACTTAATTTAAAATGCGCACGTACTTGCTATACACTTACATGTAAATGTAATGTATTGACTTGATGCAAAAGGAACACACTGCTTTAATGTATAAATCTGCGAAAGAACAACTTATCGAAGCCATAATTTTCAGAGTAAAAGAAAATGAAGTCGAAATTAAATTGAATTTACAAGTTTATTAATCGCTTCCCACGCCGGGAATCGAACCCGGGCCGCGGCGGTGAGAGCGCCGAATCCTAACCACTAGACCACGTGGTATTGCTCGTTTGGATCAACATTAAGATCCGGCTTGTTTAGAACAAATTGTGCGATCCACGGGATAGGACGTGTTCACGGCAAAACATTAAAGAAAGGAGAAGAAAAAAAAACCATTTTGGAGAAACAGCTTTTCACTTTCATCAAATTAGCTGATTTTTGGTTTCATTTGTTCGTTGGGTTTTTTTAAGGGTTGTTACGGAAGCATGTCTCTCTTTAGTTGTAATTTGATTTAAATGTTTCCGATCTGTAGAATTTTTTTTTTTTTCACTGAATTTTCGATGGCATCTGTCCAACTTCATCAGAGTTTAAAGTGGACGTTCATTCAGTAACGTAGCTTACATCCATTTTTCACCCTGATGAAGGTGGACAGATGTCACCGAAAATTCAGTAAAAAAAAACCTACAGATCGGATATATTTAGGGCGAATAATCAGTGTCCACCAATCACAACAATCGAAGTATCTTTACTTGTACGTAAGTTTAGGTAATTAAACCGTTAAAATTGATTTGAAAAAAACCCTACAAGAAAAGAGAAAAGAGACTTACCCACGCCGGGAATTGAACCCGGGCAGCGGCGGTGAAAGCGCCAAATCCTAACCACTTGACCACGTGGAATTCCTATCTTAACCAGGCTTCCGCCTTAGAGTCAATCAACATCGATCAGTTACGAAAATTTCAAATGTATGATTGACAGGTCTAGTTACTGAAAAAAAAAATTGACACATTTTTTAGGCACAGAACGGCTTTGATACACTGGCAAGGCGCAAAAATTATAAAAATATTCCACTTTAAAAGACTATTGACACGTGTAATAAGTACTTAATTACTGGTCCCAAGGGAAAGAGTCAGTTTGTTTCCACTCGACGTCAATGTTAGATTCCCCTCGCCTTCGCCTCGGGGAACATTAAAGTCGAGGGGAAACAAAACTCACCGTTTACAGATTTTCAATGTAATGTTGTTTACAAAATTCCATGTAAAGACTGCCCTTGGAATTACATAGGAGAAACCGGAAGATGCTTCCAAACCCGAAAAAAGGAACATCAACGAAACTTGAAGAACTATTCAAATGGCTCTAATGTTGCCAACCATACGTGGCAAAACAATCACTCCATTGATTTCGACAATGCTTGTGTCATTGACAAAGGCAATTACCGCGTTCGAAAAACACTAGAATCTTGGCATACAGCAAAAAACCGTTGACGCGGATAACAACTCAAAACCGTTGCCTAAGCAATACTCTATTTTATTGTAATCAGGCCTCATTTACATTTTTATCTTCTTGCTTTTTTCACGCTTGTTTTTTATTCTAAATTTTTTCGCTCCCCATTCGTATATATTTTCGCTTGCGCGCCACATTTTTCATTCGTTAAAGGCTATAGACTGATAGCCGAAAGCTTATGTTTTTAATATATTTTTAACCAGAGAACGTTTTTATTCCAATAAGTTCACAGTAGTTGTTTATTTGTCAAGATATTTACTGAGAAATGTTGGTTGGCGGCTTGGTCTAGAAACACATTGGTTCAATACGAGACAAAAAGTCAAAACCGCAGCTGCAGCAAACTATGAAAACTAAACAACAACAATACACACGGTCACTACATATCATTTTTATGTCCTGCTCTATTTAATGGAGGAAAAAAAACCTTGAAATTTCTTTGAATGGAAACTAATCATTTATTTGATTGGGAATAGAGCGTAACTACATGTAATGTCAAGCCAGTTGAGAGTTGGCCAAGTTATAGTAAGACAAGTAGTTAAAATTTTGGCCCGATTATCAAATGTGATAAAAATCAACTTGAATGATAATCTTAAGACATCGTGTTGGTCCATTAACTTCCGATCCCCTCGGAGCTGTCCTAACCTGGCCAGTTTGATGTTCACTTAGAGAACATAACGAAGTCTTTTCATTACTTTATAATATTTTTAGGAAATTGAAAGAACGGATGAGATCAATCTGAGTATGAATTGCCGTTCGGCCGATCTTATTCTGCCACCAAAGAAAGGCACCTTCATCATGTGGTATAACAACTTTATTGACCCCGAGAGCGGTCTGCTTGGGTCCGTGGACCGTCGTACATTGCACGGCGGGTGTGACGTCATCAGAGGAGAGAAATGGATCGCTAACAATTGGCTGACGGCGCCTACCAAGCACTCAAGATACATTAAGAGCATGTTTGACACAGGATTCGATTGAAAATCTCAGTCCATTTGATTTACTAGTTAGTCTCCTCGTGATAACAAAACAATTGTAGAGTATGTGTTCCACAACATGCGTTGAGTTGTGCTTGAGCTTTGTTCTGTATTAGTAGTGTTTTTTAGACGGTTATTAGTGCTATGATCACTGTATGAAAACTGTACGTAAGGGTTGTCTTCCACGCGTCTATACTGAGCCAATATTAACTTGAAGTTGATAAAGGTAAACAGCCTTTCGTAAAGAAATTGTGAAGCTGACTTCTCGAGCTTTAACCTTTCTCGTGAGAACAATGTCAGCGAACAGTTCAAGACACAAGCGAAATTAAAGACTGTGAAATGATAAACACTTGCCTATTTACCAGCGCGCATGGGCGCAATGCACAATAAATCGTATTGGCGTTATAATGCGTCTACGATTCCAAAACAACTCAGTCCGCCCTATTAGAAGAAACTATATCGTAGCCAATGTTGTGAATAAAGACGATGACTGCAAAACACTTTCCAAAACACTTTCCAAAACGCTTTCCAAAATAAAGTGAAGATAAATGCGAAACTGTTTGCCATAACACTGCGCCTGCGTATCTGTTTAAAGGGTGCCAGTTGTATGATGTTCGGATGGCCGAATCGACGTTTAGTACGTCTTAGTCTTCCTTGTCTTCTCGTGTGTCGTGTTCTGTGGCTGAATCGACGTCTGGTCTTGCTACTATAGGTGTTCCAATAAAGCGTCCGTGTCTTGAGTCTACTCCTGTTGCCTTTTACTAAAGATTTCCGAGGATGAGGACAACTCGAATGAGTCTTTAGACTAATTTCTCGTCGCCCTGCCTCCTGGCAGGGCTCATAACTTAACAGATGAAGTGTATACGCGGTTATTGACCAAACTTTTTCGGTCAAGATGGCTGGATATTGGCCAAGTTCCTTAGCGTTTTTTTGGACTGAGACGGACGGTGAAAGAGACCAATATCCCGCCATCTTGACCGAATAAGCTTGTTCAATAAAGGATTTATTAGTATAAGACTTTCGAGGAAATTGTCCTTGCGGGACAGCAGGTCGTCCCGAGCGGACATGATAGCGCCATCTTGCCCGCTCGGGGAGTCAATTATAGCGCTGGGTTTGGTTCGTCTTGCCCGTTCACGGAGCTAGCCATATAATGAACGACGTTTCTCAGACCGCTTCCATTAGTTAGGGTTGACCTATCAGCACTATCAGCACGAGCATATTTTAAGGAAGTCTTACATACAGAACTACGTGTGTATTTGGGTTTACGTACGTTAAATGCAACATTCCTGTAACCATTGTTCAATCTTGTAACTCCTATCTATCTAGCCACCACCCTCACCTACCCCGCTGCTGCCTTCCTACCCCTCTCCCTACCCCCACCCCGTTGTTTATATGGCTAAGTTTGGCCCTCAAAAGATATCAATAAAACTTTCAGATCACAAAATTAAATGCTTCAAGCATGATATTTTTCGTACGTTTTGCCCAAATGTTCTCATATTTTCAGGATTTGCAAAAAAAGGGATGATCTTTCCCCATTTAGTTAGTCAACAATCAGCTAATGTTAGCGAATATCATTATTGATTTTCCCGTTTTCTGTTAAAATTCAGGCTATGAAGTGCACAAGTAAGTAAGAGGACACCAATAGCCTTTGGCTATAAACATTGACTACCGAAGGTAAATAAAAGTCGTTTATTTACTGATCGAAAACAAGAAACGAAAACGAAAGGAAAATAGTTGAAAATAACGATTACATTCCCACACCGAACCCGGGCCGCGGCGGAGAGAGCGCCGAATCCTAACCACTGGACCACGTGGGATGTTCTCTCGCAATTCCAGTATTTTGTAACATCAATTTTCCCAATTTGTTGAGCTGCGTGATTGCTGATCTGGCAGCAAAAAAAACAACAACAAAAAATCCTTATCTTTTCTTAAAGCAACGATATGGGAAGTTGCTTGCTCCTCATTTTCCGAATTTGCTCCCCACCATCTCCGTTGCAAGCCGGTATTAACGATCTGAGAAAACACCCGTTGCAAATTGGTTACCCTCGATGCAAGGTCGTAACACGTTAAACATTAACGATGTATTGAAGACCATTGAACAAGAATAAAAGTAAGCCAAATAACCCTGTTCAAGTTACAGTTTCCCAAAAAGATGTCTTAAACCTGTCACCCTACTTATGTCCTCACAGTAACCAAATCAAGGGTGCGTTCCTTTAGGGTGATCCGGATCCGGATCAGTGATCCAAGATCATTCGGATCATGGTGCATCAAAGGAACCGACGAATCCACTCTGGTCACGGATTCATCAGTTCCTTTGATGCACCATGATCCGAGTAATCTTGGATCCCTGATCCTGGTCCAGATCATCCCAAAGGGACGCACCCTAGATCTCTTTTGTCAACCTCAAGATCATATTTCAGAACACATGCCGCATCAAATCCCACTTTCCATACAAAAAACAATTCAACCGCTCTCAGAAATCCAAACTCATCTATAAAGCCGGTTTCTGGGGCTGTAATTAATGAATTATCTGACGTGGGCAAAACAAAACGAAGACTCCTTGACAGGAAAACGGAAAATTACAAGGCCCCTGCTAAAATTGACCATTCATCAGCCATTGCTGATCATGTGAAAACCACTGGTCACAACATAAAATGGGATCACTTTGACAGTCTAGCGTCCGACAAAACTGACTTTCCATGATTGCAGAATTGAGGAGATTCTGTTCATTCAAGAGCTTAAGACTTCACTAAGATAATGACACTGTCAGTACTGAAAAGTTGTTGCTTTACTAGCTGTTACTCATGCTGAATACGCGCATGCGTATTTGTAGACTTCAGTACATTTATATCCCACACGCTGTGTAGCATCTTGTACAACAAAACACCTAGTATCAAGAATCCACAGTAACTCTGGTTTTCCTTCAACACGCACAAATCTTTCGCCTTTTACTAAAGATTTCCGTGGAGGAGAACAACTCAAATGAGTCTATTGACCAATTTTTGGAAGCTCTGCCTGTTGGCGAGGCTCATAATTTAACAGAAGAAGTATAGCACGTTTCTACCGCTTCAGTCAGTAATGGTTGACCTCGTAGTATCAGCATGAGGATATTTTAGGCAGTCTAACACAGGAACATTGAGTTTCTCGCGTAGAAGCCATCTTTATGATACGTGGACACGTTAAGTCTTTAAACTCGCGGAAAGGGTTTTCGGCTGATTTTTTTTCTAATTCGGCTTCATTTTTTCCGCGAAATGGACTCGATTCAACGTATTTTAATTAATCATTGTACCTTACAGAAACGTTTTGAACTCGTATGAAATGAGGCGTCAAAACTGCTCCTCAATATTGGTGCCATTCCTATTTTATACGCCAAATATCTTTGCGTACTCCTCACTACATGTGCATTTGGGTTTACGCAATACAACATTCTTCTAACCATTTCTGGTAACTCATATCTACCTGGCCACTCCCGTTCCCTAACACGCTGCTGCTTTCCTACCCCTCTCCCTACCCCTACCCCTTATTTACATGGTTAAATTTGGCTGTAAAAACACCAAAGTTGAGCATTCAGGTTACTAAAATGAAACTTCATGGCACAATATATTCCGTAGGCTTTTGCAAACTGTCAGGATTTGCAAAGAGATGATATCTTCCCATTTATTTATTCAACATTAGTTCATATTAATAACTATATCCCATTTAATGAAAAAGAAAAAAAAGAGAAAAAGTCCCGTGCATACGGCGGCTGCACCCCCAGTACGAGCGGCAGTCAAAACTGAGCTGTCCTACCGAAACGAGACGGAAATAGCCTTTTTCTTCACAACTAACAAAAACAAACACGATACTAAAGTTCTTTTGGCCTCTTCCAATAGTTAACTTGAGAATTCCGGGTTTAATTTCACGAGGTGCAGCATATTTTGTTCAAAATAACACAACTATTATCCTACCTGGCGACACTCGACGAACTCGGCGAGCGAGCGCGAGTTGCCATGCCGAACGCCGAATACCCATTTTTGGCGCAAATTAGAAGCTTGGAGACACAAAATGTTTGATATTTTTTACTTTTCACAATGTGATATGGTATTTGGAATTGTAAATCTCTTTTTCTGAATATTTAAAGCCGTCTCTAGTGAGAAAAGTTACCTGATTTCGATGCCATTCCTGTTAACTTACATTGACGTCAGGACAGTGAAGTTTTTCCCGCCTGTTGAATTCCGATTGATCAATTCAAATTTCAGGCGAGCTGGCCATATGCAAGGTCTGGCCATAAGAACACAATTATCAAGTACGAGAAACCCCCTAGCCTTTGGCTATAAACACTGACCAAAGGTAGATAAAGGTTGTTTATCTATTTTTAATTTTTTTTTTTCAGGAGTCAAATCAAAAACGAAAAGAAAAAAAGTATTTACATTCCCACGCCGGGAATCGAACCCGGGCCGCGGCGGTGAGAGCGCCGAATCCTAACCACTAGACCACGTGGGATGTTCACTAGGTTACAGAATCAGTTATAGAAATAAAATTGCAAGGAGATCCCAGTATTTTGTAACATCAAATTCGCCAATTATTCTTATGAATTGCATGATTGTTAATTTTGAAAGAATCTTGACGTTTTCTTAAAGTACAAGCATATTTCTATACTTGCCTATATGTTAATTTTGTTTTGTTTTGTTTGTTTGTTTGTTTGTTTGTTTGGGATTTTTGTCATTACTTCAGCTTAGAAAAGCTAGAGAAGACTTTTATAAGGAAAAACACAAAATTCCAAGACCGGGTTTCAAACCCGGGTTGTCGTAGCAGATAAATGTCTATAGGTCAATACCCTTAGCCATACCGAGTTGGTGAGAGCGTTAATCTGTAAACACAGAACTCTCAGAAAGGCTATACCTTGCGTTGCTCATGTGTTCAATTATTACGCAAAGAGACAAGCAAAGAAGAAGAAAAAAGAATTAAGCTAATTGTTAATCAAATCCGATATCATAAGAACTTTTGATGTGATTTGAATACTTTGTTGGTGCTGTGAGCCAGTTGTTGGCGATCCACTTTTCTCCTTTATATTAATGACGTCACATCCAACGTGAATGGAATATCGGTCTAAATCTCCAAGAAGACCGCTGTCTTTCCACTTTGTAATCAACTTCGTAACATTTCTGGATTTGTAATTGAGCGCCGTTATTTCACACATTAATCCACCATTTCTTTCTTCTTTTTAATTATGTTTTGAAAAATGTAGCCAGTAGGTATAAAGCGCTTTAATATTTCTAATATTCTAAGACATGTTTTCATTTTCGATCTACTTTTTAGGTTTGAACGCGTACGGTTTAACTGGACTTACAAATGGTAAGCGCACATGGTTCGATTGTATGAATTTTATAATGTATACTCAAACATCCCAATTGGGCTAAAATAGGGGATATATCGATTTGATTAGCTAAGGCAAACTTTCTCTAGTCTCTCTTTTCCTTTCTTTTTATGTGTGCTTTTGTGTTATTTTGCTGACCTGGGATTTATTTTCATTTAACGTTAATGTCAACGGACTACCTGGCTGCCTGTAGTTAAATAGTCATCAGAAAAACAAAACTTTTATTTTCATTTCAGGAAGATTAAGTATGCAGTCATTTAACAAGTTGAATATTAAGAAGACTCTCCGGTACATGGATTTCTTGAAAACAATAGTCCACGACACAGATTCGGTTTTAGTAAACAGGCCTGGCTACCACAAGACAAAACCGCTGACCTTGTTTTGAGACGCCTCCACGAAAGGTTATTTCTCCCAAATACTGTAAAGTAGCTAGAACGCGATGTCCCGTAGGTAAGCGTGGTTGCCATAATTTGCAAAACAGGTGTTAACGCGCGCAACAACGTTTTTCCAGCTTAAAACTGACTACGAGACAAGTTGCAGATCAGAAAATCCCGGATGTTATATTGCGACCAGGGGCGGGGAGAACACTCTGCGACGCCTGGCACTTTTTGTGTATCTGAATCATCCAACAAAAAATGACGTCACATCCGGTAAAAAAGAGCGCTGAGCGGCAAAATCAAATTTGAACATGGCATAATCGTTCTCTCAGTAAGTAAAATGGTAATATTTTGCAATCGGCCGGATATTTTTAACGTTTTATTTGGCCACGATAAACAAAATTTTGTCTTCTTCCTCGTCATATCAGTTTGTTTGAAGGACAGGGTAATTATTTATTCAAAAACACGCTGTTTTGAAGGCGTGTTTTTTACGAAATGTCGCCATTTCTTCCTCGCTGAATTCCACAGGAGTCATCGTTTGTGTGGAAGTAATGAATTCTAGGTAAGTTGTACTCAATTCAAATATCCTATTCTCTTAGGTAGGCATTACACTAAGAAAAATGCACAACTGATGACAGGTTTCTAGACATGGGGGAACCTTATTAACAGAAGCGCCTTTTTTAAAATTTACTGTTGCCAAACACTCGAGAGTACTTGAGTGCTGTTAATCGTATCACTGCAAGAATAGACCCACACACATAACGCGCTTTGCAGAACTTTCTTGCCGATCGACACTAACACAGACTCGTGTGTTTGCTCATGACTCAAACTGATGCCATAAAATATGTTACGATTGGTTAAGAACCCTAAACAAGATATGTTTTCCCTAAGCAATCCCTTAATTGATAAACGCTTCGTTACAGGCAGGCCGTGAACCCCTTAAAAAAAAGCAAGAGGATTAGTTTTAACGGCGATTAAGTAATTTGGACATGTCGTGGTTTTTTTTCTCATTTATAATCAAATTTATTTTTCCGTTTCAACAGTGTTTGACGTCAGCAGCGTTAAGTTCCAATACCCCCCCCCCCCCCCCCAACTGAGGTCAAGCATGCACCTTTAATTTCTTCAAACCCTCTCATTTGCCCTGTTTGCAGACCAAGTTCCTCATCTATTAATCCCTGTCATATTGGCAACCCATTTTGAAAGGCTACTAAAAAATTGTGCATTATATTTCAGTGTGCTTTCTCTTTGTAATCTTATGTCAAGATATTTCAATCCCTAAGGAAACGAGAGAACACTAGCAATACTGACAATTTTCAGTAATTCATCACTTTCAATATGCCATCTAAACAAATTGTTCGTAAACAGTAGTGAAATTTCATGCCCCTACACCTAGCCATAAAAGGAAGTCTGGGAACAGGCAATAGCAACAGTGACACTGCCAGGCTGGTGAATTTTACAAGCTAATGAACTCATGTCTAACAATGATGGGTGATGATGAAGCATGGTGCAGTGAAACTGAAGAATCAGACTGTGAGTGACAGTGATAGAGTCAGTGTCGTGAGAGTGATGCTAGTGTCTGTGAACTTGGACCAGATCAGCAAAGAAAAGGTTTTGTACTAGAAATTGACAGAGAGCAACAAGTTTGTGCTAAAAACTGAAGAAGCTGGCTCAGACCAGTCTTAAAGCCAGCATCTACTTACAGTACTTGTCAAGAGTTCCTGACTTGTGTATGTGGGAAGGCTCTCTGTAATGACCTATATGGGGAGGCTCAGCTCACGATGAGTACCTTTTTCAGGTTTCAGGTATAAACTTAATGATAGGGATTTCACAAGTTGAGGTGTATGAAAGGGTAGGAAAATCTTTCATTTAGGGATTCCATTCTTCTGGTTCTAAAATATTGTTGAAAAGCTCTCATTTACTCTCCTCAGCCAGAATGAAGAGATTCTATATTATTATTTATTAACTTCTTTCCAAGGGAATAGAAAAGGGATGCAGTATTCTTAAATAGGTTTGTTAAAGGGGTACATTTACCCTTTTGCAATGTAAGGTCGACAAAAGAGGTGCCATTTCTATCAAAATGGTACAAATGTATACAAAAGGGTAAGGGGTAATGGACCTTGAGATAAGGCCTTTCCATTTAAAACTTTGTAGAATACCCCTCCCCCCCCCCCCCCTCCCAGCTTGTGAAACAAAGATGTTCAAATTATTGTTTTGTGAAAAAAGGCAATTATTAAAAAACAAAACAGTGCCAAGAGATTAAGTGATTGTCAATGCAAGTTTCCATTTGTATTCTGAATTAAAATGGGTATAACATGGTCCTCAAGTATACTATGCAGCTTCACAGAGAGGCCCAAACTGATGATGCAAACATATGTTTTAACACTTAAAATTCTATTTTTGCCTCTTCCCTCGTACCTTGTGATCTTTGTAGGGAAATTCTGAAAAGGTCCCCACCCCCCCACCCCCCCGCCCCCAAAATTCAAATTTTATATACAAATCACTTTTTTATCTTGAAAATGGTCTCAGAGACAACAAAACATTTTTATGGCTAGCTAAACTACTTATTAGGAAAATAAAAATGTTCAAGGAAAAAATGAACAGGAAGAAACAACAACAAATTAACTTTTTTTTTTCAGAAGAGCTAATACTTGTATATTTTTTTAACTTACATGTAGGTCAACATAATTTGTTTTCACAATCGACCACAAAAGAAAACACCACAGAAAGGAGAACTATAGTTGTGGCATCTGAGCTACATTTTTAAATGGAAACATTTCCCATAAAAAATTTCCAAATTATATTCTTACCAGTACAACAAAATACCAACTATATTTTGCAAAGAAGTATATATACTTAATTAATAAAATTGATGTAGTAAAATTTTCTATTTAATTTTTGTACACCTGATCTTACAGAGTGCAACCTTTGGTTTAACTGGTTCACTTTACAGTTAAGGAATAATTAAATAAATCACACCAGAGTGGCTTTGTATCTTTATTATAATTCTCATTATCAGTAGAGAAATCACACTTGTACACTGGTCCACTGATCAATACTCTTACGTGTATGTTAAACATGGGAAAGCAGGTTGCATCATCTAATCATAACATTGTATGCCTGTGTGGGGTGTATATGCCAGGAGGTAACCACCTAAGAAAAGACAAACATAAATTATGTCATTGTTTCAATGACTCACCCTAAGTGGGTATTATGCTCATTACCACCTTAATAAACAAGATATATTAAAGTATAATTTTTAACTCCGCTTTAAACTTTTCAAACCTACAGTTTGTTTTCACTTTCAGAGAGGTTCTTAAATTCACAAGCACACCACCCACCCCCCTCAGCCCCAATTCCTACTCTCCCATAGCCAGGATCCCATTTCAACCCTCCAATAAATCAATAATTTTTTTTCTAGTAATTTTGGTCTGACTTAGATTCATCTCCACTCAGCCATGAAAGCAGTGGTGGTAGATTTCTGTATATTTGTTGGTCTAGTTCACTATTGTTCTCAGATTCCCATTAAAAAATAAACTACAGTAGTTTAATCAAATTAATGCAGAGGCAAACATTGAACCAGAAAATAATATAATTTTGGTATGAACGATACCAAAGTATAACTTACATAATTAATATCACATCTTTTCTATTGTAATTTAAGACAGTGCAGCTACTAATAGATTGACCACAAAAACCTAAAAACATGACTTTAGAAACACAGGTAAGTGAGAATATTGCCAGTTTTGCTTTTGCCACCAACCACTCTGCTTTTAAAAAAAAATACATGGAAGATAATGACAAAGCAATAACAAAACCAGCCAACCAACCTCGGGTAATTCAATAGACACACCAAATTCCCTTGCAAAATTCTCTTCAACACTTTACAGTACATGTAAATGTCAGCAGCATAAATTCAACTCAATGATTTGGCATGCTACTATCATCAAATGTTTACCCCTTGATTCAGAATTTTTAGGAGTATCAAATAGAATTCCACTATAGATTACAAATGCTGTTTACCTTAACAAATATTTGCATTAATTCTGGAGATATTTAAGTTTAAAATGTGTAAAATATATGCAAATGAGAGGATTGATGATGTCATACACCAAACCCAATATTACATCAAGTGCAGACCATATATACAGCAGAGATCATTGAAACTTGGTAGCCTTATAGTTCTACGGGCAACACACTAATATGGCTATAAAAATATGTTCCCAATTGGCAACTCAATCTTTTCCAGTCCCCTCTAACCCAATTTCAATAATGCAGTGATTTTCAGCTTGAAAAACATTAATCAAGGCCATGAGGTGGCCAGAAAAGCCTAGAATATCAGGAAAGGTCTGAAATCCAGTCTGTTGCCATGGTAACAAAACTGTTAAGCTCATATTATGTAGCACATCTGCAAATTGCATTGTAATAACACTGTCCCCACTGGAGCCCATGGTTCAGTAGTTTACTTGGACAATAAATTTCATAACTTTCCTGGGGGACTGGATGATCTAAATGGTATGTGGGAGACTCCCAGAATATTTGCAAGAATGTATGACTATCTCTTCACAGGTATTCATTAATAAATAAATATATATATAAATAAATAAATAAATAAATAAATAAATAGACACTAACACTACTAACATGATTGAGTTTGGAAAATATATATATTTTTAGTTTATGATATTTTGAAATATTCCCCTCTCCCATCTAACATGCTGATCTTCTTTAATTTGGTACTTGAAATTGATAACAAGGATGCTACACCTTGGCAACTCGTTAGCCAAGATATATTGCACAGTCTTCACATCAGATAATGGGTCTGTACATATTATTTATGTATTTATTAAACAGAGATCTCCCCATCCCATCCCTATGGAAATTCCAATTTTTATTAATACTTTTCTTTAAAAAGTTTGGCTTTTGAGACCCTCCCCATCCCTGGAATTTCCAATAATCTCCTTGGGGTGGGTATGGACATTTTCTAGAACCACACAATAAAACAAATAAACAAACTTTAAGATAAAATGTTGAAGTATAAGTCAGTGGGACATATATACATTGATCAACTTATAAAGACATGATTGATCATTGCAACGTACTATACACAACTTAAGCAAAGGTGAAATTATAGCCTGAAAAAAAAATTAGGTGTGAACTGGATTGTAACCCATGACCTCTGTGATACCGGTGTGATAACTTAATTAATTAAAGTTCTATGCTACAACATACCAAACTGCTAATTTATTATGAAGTGACACAGCTAAAGGAGAGTTGTCAAGAAATCAACTTTTTTGTGAATTCTAAGATCAATATGAGTCTTCTAAATTTAAGATTATTATACCTAACAAAAGACATACAGTAGGGCACTGCACTGTGTGCTCTCTCTACACACTCTTCCAGGCAGGATAGTAATACATATACATGTACTTTTTTTTTGTTTGGAATATACTGTTACTGCATGGTCATACAAGAGGTACTAGTTGCTGCTGAGTAGTCTTAAAATAAGTGAACTAAGTGTGACAAAATATAATGTATATTAAATCTGCACCAGTTCAGTACAATTTAATTCCAAATTTTAATCAGCCGCAAAAAAAAAATTGTTAGCACCAGATATTACATTACTTTGTGAAGGCTTCTGGAGGGGTTATACTTTTATAAAGTACCTGGCAGCAAGTACTATTTTGATTTCCTAAAGCAAGACTGTAGTAACTGCTAAGAAAATGTGTTTTGTACATCCCAGAAAAATTGGGTGGGGGTCAGTGCAGCCCTCTTCACAAAAGTTAAACTCTTAAGCTATTTATGACCATAATCTGTGATTTTCCCTACCCCATTTATGACTGTTGCGACTGCTACAGTTGCCCTAAACATAAGTTTTGAAGGACTTTTGTTGATGGTGTTATCAATAATGATGAAAATTGAGGTAGCTTATTCTAAAAAACATAACAAATTAAAGACTAGAGGGCAAAAGCCTTACCCTAGAGTATTTATGACCAAAACGGCTAAATAACCATACCCTTTGGGGCTGCACAGCTGTATATAGCACATAGAGGAGAGTCCCCCCCCCCCCCCCCCCTACCGCTGGAGCAGGAATCAAAATATTATTGCCTTGATAACATAATAAAGATAAAATCTCAAAATAATCAAGAGTTACATATATGCATGGGACTTCACTAACAAAATGATGCCTGTTGCTTGCTGTAAATTGTATATAAATTACTCCTACAATGTGCCAGAATTCTGTTAATCTGGTCACCAACAGGTCACAAAAATCTGACTGTATAATCAATCAATAAGAAAATGACCGACTGAGCTTTTGTTTGAGCCAGAATAGAGTGGCCATAATAACTAGGTGGCTGTGTTAACAGGGGTGGCTGTATGGTGAGGTACATTCCACAGTAGTGATAAAGATGACACTCTCAAACACCACTACCCATAAAGAGTTTGGACAGTATATTTCGCATAATCAGTTGGAAGAGGAAGAGGGAAAATGGAAATAAAATAGAATGGCTCTTGTGTACCAGAGACAACCCTTTCCCCGAGTTACCCTGGCGGAGCTAACTTTTCACTTATTTCTTTGCAAAATTCAACCAACCGTTTACACGAGGATGACAAACCAGACTTGGGGGTGAGACAATTCAGGTGGGCAAGTTGACTCGCCTTGGCAGCTAAAGTAACCAACAACTTTTCTTTGAGTATACATAAACACTTTGGCTCGCCTAACTGGAACAACTCTCAGCATGGCTAGTGTCACGTAATGTCTAGATTTAAGATTTAAAGCAGCAATTTGTATCAAAGAAGAGAAAATTAACTCAGCAAAACCCACTCTGATCAAATGAGTGAGGGAAACTTAAACAAAGAGGGATAGTTGCACATTTGATTATTCAGTAAGAGTTACGAATAATCATGCAGGGTCAACTTTTACTCGGCCTACATGGGCTACATTTTCTCATACAAGCACTTGATAAAGTTGCCTCAGGGGGAGGGTTATCCCGGGTACCCGAGACCATACAAATGGGACCTGTGTTGCCTCAAAGAACACCCCCACGATTTTCAAAGGGGAAGGTCCATAAACAGGACCTTAACTTAGGGCAGCTTCAATGGCAGATTCCCTCTGATGGCTTGGATTTGAATAATTGATTTAATTACTTTTAAAGAGGACTAGAACTTAAAAATCTTGCTCGAATTTCGATCCAGCGAGGCATAAGTTTCCATGCCGTGAATCAAGTTTTTACTGGGCGTTTTAAAAGCACTCACCAAAGAGAAAGAGACTGATGGCCCCAAACTACCGATACATATGTACTGTATCTTACTGAAAACAACAATCTTCAACGAGAGATGTAGGAATGTGGGATACTGACCTTCAGCATGCGATCCAGCTTGTCTCTTCTGCCCCGCCCCTGATTGCGACTTAAAACCAAACTGTTTTGTTTTACAGGATCATAAAGTTAACCAAGCTTCCGAGAAAAATAGTTCAGGGTGGAGAACCAATGCAGGTGAAACTGATTTAATTTAGTATTGCGCATACACTTGTTATCCACGTACATGTAAATGTGATGTGTTGACTTGGTGCAAATGGAACGCATTGTTTTAATGCATAAATCCGCTAAAGAACAACTTAAAGAGGCCGTAATTTTCAGAGTAAGGGGAAATGAAGTCGAAATTAGATTTTGATGTAAAAGATAAGTAATCACTTCCCACGCCGGAAATCGAACCCGGGCCGCGGCGGTGAGAGCGCCGAATCCTAACCACTAGACCACGTGGGATTGCTTGTGTACGATCAGATTAATGTAACATCCGGCTTGTTCAGAACAGATTGTGCGATCCACGGAATAGGACATGTTCACAGTACAGTTTTTCATTTTCATTAAGTTAGCTGATTTTTGGTGTTATTTTTTCGTTGGTTTTTTTTTAAGGGCTATTACGGAAGCATGTCTCTCTTTAATTTTTAGCTGTAATTTGATTTAAATGTTTGCGATCTGTAGGGTTTTTTTCCTGAATTTTCGGTGGCACCTGTCTAACTTCATCAGAGTGTAAAGTGGATGTTCTTTATAACGTAGCTTACATCCATTTTTCACCCTGATGAATGCGGACAGATGCCACCGAAAATTCAGTGAACAAAAACCTACAGATCGGATATATTTAAGTCAAATAATCAGTGTCCAACGATCGCAACAATCGAAGTATCTTTAGTTGTACGTAAGTTTAGGTATTTAAACCCTTAAAATTGATTTAAAAGCAGAAATGCAGTGTGTCCATCAAGTATTAACACCAGCCGGAGGACTCTATAAGGAAAGAAAAAAAAAAGACTTTCCCACGCCGGGAATCGAACCCGGGCAGCGGCGGTGAAAGCGCCGAATCCTAACCACTAGACCACGTGGGAATCCTGCCTTAACCAGGTTTCCGCCTCAGAGCAAATCAACATCGATCAATTACGAAAATTTCAAATGTATGATTGACAGGTCTAGTTATTGAAAAAAAAAATGACACATTTTTCAGGCATAGAACAGTTTTAATGCATCGATAAGGCGCAAACATTATAAAAATATTGAACTTAAAAAGTTTATTGACACGTATATTAAGCACTTAATTACTAGCCCCAAGCGAAACAGTGAGTTTTGTTTCCCCTCGACTTCAACTAGGTCGAGGGGAAACAAAACTCACTGTTTGCCGTGGGGCCAGTCATTACGTGTTTTGTTATACCTCCCAACTTAAATATAGGTAAAACTGCCGGGAGGCACAACAAATTTGCCGCAGTTTCAAGGTGCACGACCTGATCATGTGTGATTCGAAAATTCCAGTCATTGTTTCCCTATGGAGTTAGTGAGTTTTGTTCCCCTTAGGGTGTCAGTGAGTTTTGACCCGCGACACGTGACACGTTCTCCTCCAATCGGAAAACGTATTTGAGTTGGGAGGTATAACAACGGACGATGTTTTGTAGGTTGTTAGGTACGAAAAGTTCGGCCATTTCCATGCACACATGGATTCTACCATCAAAGACCCTAATGTTCCTTGCTGTCATCAGAATTATCTCAGAGCATCCGACTGCAGAGTCTGCAGGTTGGTTATTTATTAAAGCCATGTGCAGGCCCATATTACAGAGGGCATAAAATACCGTAGTTAACACCAAAGACAAGGGTCATGCTTCAGTAGTCATTTCTTTAAGACAACTGAACCATTTTCAAACCGGGCTCAGTTCAGCAGCATTTCGTGTTAATTTACTTTCAGACATATTAGCAAAATTCGTCAGCTTTTACTAAAATATTGAAAAAAATATAAACAGTTTTAAAGTAAAAAACTACATCTTGAAGAGAAAAGAGCCTTGGAGATCTTGTGAAATAAATGACTAAGGTTGTTAACAGTTCATTTCAATTTTATTGGTCCGTAAACTACGTTCGCCAACGCCCATAAAAGGGCAGTATGACCCATCACCTTTTATCTGTTCATGTTTATGATTTAATTTTCGCCATACATTTATTTTGATGCATTTGATAATGTTAGTTTTAATGTCTTCATCCGTTTTCTTTTATTTTCTTTTTTTCAGATTTATTACGATCCTGTATTTACCTAACGATGTAGAAGAAGGAGGGCAGACAGCCTTTTTGGTGGCAGATAACACTACAATCACTGCAGAAGTAAGTAATTAATAACCCCAGTGAATTGTAGCAAAGTGAACTGAGCTTGCAAGTTTGCACACCAGTTAGTTACTGATCAATGCAAGACGAGATGACTGACCAGTAACCAAAACTGTTACCACAACAGTGCACATCCCACGTGGTCTAGTGGTTAGGATTCGGCGCTCTCACCGCCGCGGCCCGGGTTCGATTCCCGGCGTGGGAATTTCCCTTTTTCTGCCTTTTGGTTAGATTCAAAGCGCGTGTGGGTATTACTTACACAAAGTAGCTTACAGCAGTTGTTAGTTGTCAAGGTGCTTCCTGAAAGATTTTGGTTGACGGCTTGGCCTAGAGACGCGTATATCCAACGAGTAAATAACAAGACAAAAAGTCAAAACCGCAGCAAACTCTGAAAACTACACCTTTTGCTGTTCATTTACAGAAAATAAACATTCATTTGTGTCCAAATTTCTTTCTTTATGGTCAATAAACTCTCATTAACACCAATATGACCTTCATTTGCGCGTAAGGAACGTTCAAGAATGACATTTACATATTCATTAACAATCAAAATCATCAAAAGAAAAACAATACCTTCATTTGACATTCATTGACTGTAAATGTATTTTCATTTTGGTCGAAACAAAATTCGTTGTCGCGAAACGACAATCATTTACACTTTAGGACATTCAGTTTTCAACAAAAGACTTTCAATAACACAATTTGCATGAGAACTAACATTCAATTGCATTATTAGGCAACCATATCCATGAAGGTAACAATCTTTAATGCAGCGAGACAAACATTACAGCCATAATAACATTTATTTTTGAAAGATAGAATATCAAATTCGCTGAACGATTTATCCTTCAATTGCCTCACTATTGAGGCATCGTGGCAAATACGTTTGCATGAAACGAAACCACTGTCCACATTTAGCTGCCGTAATGGTACCAATACATATTTCGTTGTAGAGCTTGCTGCAACAGCTGCGTGCGATAATTTCACAGAGCAATTCCCTGGCGTCTTGCTTCGTCTCTTTTGACATCTTCAAAGGCCCTGACTATCCTTTCGTGGTGTTCAAATGGGATTCTACAGTATTTCTTCGTGGCATTTCTGGAGAAATCTAACTGTCACTATGACACATGTATACTGTTGTGCGCCCCCTGAGTTGTACGCAAAAAGTTTCATAAGTGGCCGAATTTACATATATCTGGAAGGGGAGGATTGTGACAATATGTTTTAAAAAAAGTACATATGGTCCCTTGTTCTATAATCAAAATTTCGAGGAAAATTGGGCGAGATATCTCTGTTCAAAAGAACTGCGCGAATGAGCGATTGTGTTCTCTTAACGTTTGGTGAAAACACGGTAATGTTTGTCTTACCGCACTAAAGATTGTTACCTTCATGGATATGGTTGCATAATAATGCAATTGAATGTTAGTTCTCATGCAAATTGTGTTATTGAAAGTCTTTTGTTGAAAACTGAATGTCCTAAAGTGTAAATGATTGTCGTTTCGCGACAACGAATTTTGTTTCGACCAAAATGAAAATACATTTACAGTCAATGAATGTCAAATGAAGGTATTGTTTTTCTTTTGATGATTTTGAATGTTAATGCATATGTAAATGTTATTCTTGAACGTTCCTTACGCGCAAATGAAGGTCATATTGGTGTTAATGAGAGTTTATTGACCATAAAGAAAGAAATTTGGACACAAATGAATGTTTATTTTCTGTAAATGAACAGCAAAAGGTGTAATAAACAAAAACAATATACACGCTCATTACATATCCATTTTATATCCTGCACTCCTTAACTGAAGAAAACAACAAGCTTTTTTTGAATGGGAATTTAACATTTATTCACCTGAGAAGAGAGCTTAATTAGCTAGTGTCAATTTAGGTCAGAGTTGGCCAAGTAATAGTATTCAAACGTAATAGTGAAAGAAGTAGTTAAAATTTGGCCCGATTTACAAATGTAATAAGAATCGACTTAAATGATAATCTTAAGACATCGTGTTGGTCCACTGAATTTGTGAGTCCAATTCTGATCCCCTCGGAGGTGTTCTAACCTGGCCAGTTTGATGTTCACTCAGAGAACATAACAAACTCTTGTTATTCCTTTATTGTATTTTTAGGAAATTGAAAGAACGGATGAGTCTGTTGGTTGAAAGCGTTAGTGAGTAGTAATTACGCGCAGAAGTTCACAGTAGTTGTTTAGTTGTCAAGATATTTACTGAGAAATGTTGGTTGGCGGCTTGGTCTAGAGACACACTGGTCCAATACAAGACAAATGGTCAAAACCGCAGCCGCAGCAAACTATGAAAACTAAACAAAAACAATACACACGGTCACTGCATATCAGTTTTATGTCCTGCACTATTTAATGGAGGAAAAAAAACCTTGAAATTTCTTTTAATGGAAACTAATCATTTATTTGATTGGGAATAGAGCGTAACTACATGTAGTGTCAAGTCAGTTGAGAGTTGGTCAAGTTATAGTAAAACAAGTAGTTAACATTTTGGCCCGATTATCAAATGTGATAAAAATCAACTTGAATGATAATCTTAAGACATCGTGTTGATCCATGAAATTCTGATCCCCTCGGAGGTGTTCTAACCTGGCCAGTTTGATGTTCACTTAGAGAACATAACGAAGTCTTTTCATTACTTTATAATATTTTTAGGAAATTGAAAGAACGGTTGAGATCAATCTGAGTATGAATTGCCGTTCGGCCGATCTTATTCTGCCACCAAAGAAAGGCACCGCCATTATGTGCTATAACAACTTTATTGACCCCGACAGCAGTCTGCTTGGGTCCGTGGACCGTCGTACATTGCACGGCGGGTGTGACGTCATCAGAGGAGAGAAATGGATCGCTAACAATTGGCTGACGGCGCCTACCAAGCACTCAAGATACATTAAGAGCATGTTTGACACAGGATTCGATTGAAAATCTCAGTCCATTTAATTTACTCGTTAGTCTTTCCGTGATAACAAAGCAATTGATGCTGCTTGCAAAGATAATGAGAATGGTTGCTAGCTTGGGAGTTCAGACTGATTTTTTGGCTGTTCTCGCACAGCCGAGACAATGTAACAGCCGAATGGCTAAGGCTTTAGCATATTCGGGACATTATCTGAAGGCTCACATTGACCAAAGCTATAGATACGAACAATCAAGCGAAGGCTACAATACTGACTTCAATATTCATCCGTTTTATAAACATTACCATGTCTTTTTTTTTTTGTAATAAATTCTGATAAAAGACACATGAAGGTCTCAATTTTAAATTAAGTTTCATTATGGCGTAACACGAGGTTAAAAAAGAAGGTAAAGGAATTTTAAATAGAAGGCCCGGGTGAGTCCTCTGGGCCGGGATCCTTCGTCTCTGATCATCTAAAAGTCTATCAATGTAATCAAGAGCAAGGGTACAGGAAATGAAAAGTCACATTTGTTCCTACTATGGATGTAACAATAAAAATGGATGTAATGACCTTTGCATTGTGTAAGCCAAAATAAGAGATGAATTTGGAAGACGCTGAGGCTACGGTCGACAATAAATAAATAATGGGAAGAACAGAACACAATCAGGAGCCTTCACTCTCTTTGGGTTGACCACATCGGTCACTCCGATCGAGGTGTCTCTCGAAATCTGACCAGGGTATAAAATGTATTCTGCCGGCATTATTTTCTAGTCCAAGTAGAGCATGTGTTCCACAACATGCGTTGAGTTGTGTTTTAGCTTTGTTCTGTATTAGTATTACTTTTTAGACGGTTGTTAGTGCTATGATCACTGTATGGAAACTGTACGTAAGGGTTGTCCTCCACGCGTCTATACTGAGCCAATAGTAACTTGAAGTTGATAAAGGTCAACAGCCTTTCGTAAAGAAATTGTGAAGCTGACTTCTCGAGCTTTAACCTTTCTCGTGAGAGCAATGTCAGCGAACAGTTCAAGACACAAGCGAAACTAAAGACATGCGAAATGAAAAACACTTGCCTATTTACCAGCGCGTATGGGCGCAATGCACATTAAATCGTCTTGGCGCTATGATGCGTCTGCGATTCCAAAAACAATTCAGTCCGCTCTATTAGAAGAAACTATATGGCAGCCAATGTTGTGAATAAAGACGATGACTGCAGAAATGTATCGTAAAATAAATTGTTCCTGAAGTGCTGTAACTGTATATAATCTGCTGGACAAGTGAGCAATAGTCGAACTGGGAAACGGGTCTAAACAATCATCACTTGTTCTCGAGATTTTATTTGCATCGAGGAAGACCAAAACACTTTCCAAAATAACGTGAAGATAAAAGCGAAACTGTTTGCTATAACTCTGCGCCTGCGTACCTGTGTAAAGGGTGCCAGTTGTATGATGTTCGGATGGCTGAATCGACGTTTGGAACGTCTCAGTCTTCCTTGTCTTCTCGTGTGTCGTGTTCTGTGGCTGAATCGCCGTCTGGTCTTACTACTATTGGTGTTGCAATAAAGCGTCCGCGTCTTGAGTCTACTCCTGTTGCTGTTTTGCCCAAGAGCCGTACCTTGTCTATTCGTCTATACCAGTCTCGCCCGCGTTTTCCTCTTGTTAGTACTCTTGCTGCTTCGCCTGTCCAGTCAAGTTCTGTTGTTGCTCTGTTAAGTCCAGTTAGTACTGTTGCTGCTTCGCCTGTTCAGTCCAGTTCCGTTGTTGCTCCGTTGAGTCCTGTTAGTACTGTTGCTGCTTCGCCTGTCCAGTCCAGTTCCGTTACTGCTCCGTTGAGTCCTGCTAGTACTGTTGCTGCTTCGCCTGTCCAGTACAGTTTCGTTAGTGCTGTTGCTACTTCGCCTGTTCCGTTCAGTTCCGTCGCTGCTCCGTCTAGTTCTGTTAGTTCTCTTCCTGCCTCGCCCGTTGCTCTTGTCTTGTCCCCAGCGTTTTCCTTCCTCTGTGTTGGCCTCGTATCTCTTCGTTTGTTCCCGTGGTTTCCATCGTTTGGATTGCTGTTCCCATTTAGTTGTTCACTCCTTTTGGCCTCGTTTTTTCGTATATACCTTTGTTACGTTGAGTTTGGACTGCTTTGTTTGTTTTTGGTCTAGGTTTGTTTTGGTTACATTTTGGTGGCGAGCGTACTTTTATATAGGATAAGACTGTTGACAGGTGCCCCTCCCGGGTTCACCTTTCGCCGTTGTACTGAAACAGTGTTCGTTTGTCCTGTTGTCTGACGTTTTTACCTGTTTGTTCCTCGTTTGTTTTTTCTATGTTATTTGTTTGTAGGGGCGGGGTCGATCCTCCAGTGCCGTTGTATGACGCATTAGTCTGTATGTCTGGCGGACATTGCACTTTCCATTGCACGTTGGGGGCCCGGCCATTCGCCTTAAACATAAAAACCTCTGGTTTTCCTTCAACACGCATAAATCTTTCGCCTTTTACTAAACATTTACGTGGAGGAGAACAACTCGAATGAGTCTTTAGACTCATTTTTCGTAGCCCTGCCTCTTGGCAGGGCTCATATTCTTAACAGATTAAGTGTATATGCGGTTATTGACCAAACTTGTTCGGTCAAGATGGCTGGATATTGGCCAAGTTCCTTAGCGTGTTTTTGGACTGAGACGGACGGTGAAAGAGGCCAATATCCAGCCATCTTGACCGAATAAGCTTGTTCAGTGAAGGATTTATTATGAGACTTTTGAGGAAGTTGTCCTTGCGGGACAGCAGGTAGTCCCGAGCGGGCATGATAGCGCCATCTTGCCCGCTCGGGTAGTCAATTATAGCGCTGGGTTTGGTTCATCTTGCCCGCTCACGGAGTTAGCCATATAATAAACGACGTTTCTCTGACCGCTTCCGTTAGTGACGGTTGACCTATAAGCACTATCAGCAAGAGCATATTTTAAAAAAGGTCTTATATACAGAACTACGTGTGTTGGGTTTACGTACGTTAAAGGCAACATTCCTGTAACCATTGTTCAATCTTGTAACTCCTGTCTATCTACCCACAACCCTCTGAGTCACCTACCCCGCTGCTGCCTCCCTACCCCTCTCCCTACCCCTCCCACTACCCCCACCCGTTATTCATATGGCCAAGTTTGGCTCTCAAAAGACATCAATAAAACTTTCAGATCACCAAATTAAATGCTTCAAGCATGTTATTTTCCATACGTTTTGCCCAAATGTTCTCAAATTTTCAGGATTTGCAAAAAAAAGAGATAATCTTTTCCCATTTAGTTAGTCAACAATCAGCTAATGTTAGCGAATATCATTATTAATTTTCCCGTTTTCTGTTAAAATTCAGGCTATGAAGTGCACAAGTTTAGTAAGAGGACACTAATAGCCTTTGGCTATAAACATCGACGACCGAAGGTAAGTAAAGGTCCTCTATTTACTGATCGAAAACAAGAAACGAAAATAAAAGGAAAATAGTTGAAAATAATGATTACATTCCCACGCCGGGAATTGAACCCGGGCCGCGGCGGTGAGAGCGCCGAATCCTAACCACTAGACCACGTGGGATGTTCTCTTGTGAGAGGATCAACTTTTAATCTTAGATTGTAATGCAATTCCAGTATTTTGTAACATCAATTTTCCCAATTTGTTGAGCTGCGTGATTGCTGATCTTTCAGGAAAAAAAAAAATCTTGATGTTTTCTCAAAGCAAAGATATGGGAAGTTACTTGCTCCTTAATTACGAATTTGCTCCTCACCATCTCTGTTGCAAGCCGCTATTAATGATCTTAAAAAGCTCCCGGTGCAAAATGGTTACTCTCGATGCAAGGTGGTAACACGTTGAACATTAACGATTTGTTGAGGACCATTGAACAAGAATAAAAGTAAGCCAAATAACCCTGTTCAAGTTACAGTTTCCCAAAAAGATGTCTTAAACCTGTCACCCTACTTATGTCCTCACAGTAACCAAATCAAGGGTGCGTTTCCTTGGGGTGATCCGGATCCCGATCAGTGATCCAAGATCACGGGGATTATGGTGCATCCATGGAACCGACGAATCCACTCTGGTCACGGATTCATCGGTTCCTTTGATGCACCATGATCTGAGTGATCTTGGATCACTGATTCTGATCCAGAACATCCCAAAGGAACGCACCTCAAATCTCCTCAAGATCATATTCCAGAACACATGCCGCATCAAATCTCACTTACCATACAAAATTTACTTGAACCGCTCTCAGAAATCCAAAGTCGATCATCTATAAACTTGGTTGCTGGAACTGCAATTAATGAATTTTATGCAGGCAAAATTAAACGAAGACTCCTTGACAGAAAAACGGAGAATTCCAAGGCCCCTGCTAAAATTGACCATTCATCAGCCTTTGCTGATCATGTGAGAACCACCTGTCACAACATAAAATGGGATCACTTTGACATTCTAGCGTCCGACAAAACTGACTTTCGATGATTGCAGAATTAAGGGGAGTCTGTTCATTCAAGAGCTTAAGACTTCACTAAGATAATATCACTGTCAGTAGTGAAAAGTTGTTGCTTTACTAGCTGTTACTCTTCTTGCGACTCATGTTGAATAGGCGCATGCGTATTTGTATTCTTCAGTACATTTATATCCCACAGGCTGTGTAGCAGTTGCACAACAAAACACCTAGTATCCAGAATCCACAGTAACTCTGGTTTTCCTTCAACACGTACAAATCTTTCGCCTTTTACTAAAGATTTCTGTGGAGGAGAACAACTCGAATGAGTCTATTGACCAATTTTTGGAAGCTCTGCCCGTTGGCGGGGCTCAAATTTTAAAAGATGAAAGTTACCACGTTTCTACTGCTTCAGTCAGTAATGGTTGACCTCGTAGTATCAGCATGAGCATATTTTAGCCAGTCTAACACAGGAATATTGAGTTTCTCCCGTAGAAGCCATCTTTATGATACGTGGACACTTTAAGTCTTTAAACTCGTGGAAAGGGTTTTCGGCTGATTTTTTTAAAATTAATCATTGTATCTTACAGAAACGTTTTGAACTCGTATAAAAGGAGGCGTCAAAACTGCTCCTCAATATCCGTGCCATTCCTATTTTATACGCCAAATATCTTTGCGTACTCCTCACTACGTGTGTATTTGGGTTTACGCAATACAACATTCTTCTAACCATTTCTGGTAACTCATATCTACCTGGCCACTCCCGTCCCCTAACACGCTGCTGCTTTCCTACCCCTCTCCCTATCTCTAACCCCTTATTTACATGGTTAAATTTGGCTGTAAAAACACCAAAGTTAAACATTCAGATCAGTAAAATGAAACTTGAAGCACAATATAATCTGTAGGTTTTCGCAAATTCTCAGGATTTTCAAAGAGATGATATTTTCCCATTTATTTATTCAACATTAATTCATATTAACAACTTTATCGCATTTTATGTTTAAATAAAAAAAAACAAAACAAAAAGAAAAAAAGTCCCTTGCATACGGCGGCTGCGTCCGCAGTACGAGCGGCAGTCAAAACTGAGCTGTCCTACCGAAACGACACGAAAATAGTCTTTTTCTTCACAGCTAACAAAATCAAACACGATACTAAAGTTGTTTTGGCCTGTTCCAACAGTTAACTTGAGGATTCCGGGTTTAATTTGACGAGGAACAGCATATTTTGTTCAAAATAACACAACTATTATCCTACCTGGCAACACTCGACGAACTCGGCGAGCGAATTGCCATGCCAAACGCCGAAGACCCATTTTTGGCGCCAAATTAGAAGCTTGAAGACACAAAATGTTTGATATTTTTCACTTTTCACAATCTGATATGGTATTTGGAATTGTAAATCTCTTTTTTTGAATATTTAAAGCAGTCTCCAGTGAGAAAAGTTGCCTGATTCCGATGCCATTCTTGTTAACTTACATTGACGTCAGGACAGTGAAGTTTTTTCACCTTTTGAATTCTGATTGGTCAATTCAAATGTCAGGCGAGTCAGCCGTATGCAAGGTCTGGCTATAAGAACGCAATTATTAAGTACGAGAAACCCCCTAGCCTTTGGCTATAAACACTGACCAAAGGTAGATAAAGGTTGTTTATTTATTTTTAAAAATTTATTTCAGGAGTCAAATCGAAAACGAAAAGAAAAAAAATGATTACATTCTCACGGCGGGAATCGAACCCGGGATGCGGCGGTGAGAGCACCGAATCCTAACCACTAGACCACGTGGGATGTTCACTAGATTACAGGATCAGTTATAGAAATAACATTGCAAGGAGATTCCAGTATTTTGTAACATCAAATTTGCCAATTATTCTTATGAATTGCATGATTGTTGATTTTGCCAAGAGCTTTGTTTCTTTTACAAAAAAAAATCTTGACGTTTTCTTAAAGTACAAGCGTATTTCTATACTTGCCTATATGTTTATTTTGTTTTGTTTTGTTTGTTTGTTTGTTTGTTTGGCATTTTTTTCATTCCTTCAGCTTAAAAAAGCTAGAGAACACTTACAGAAGGAAAAATACAAAATTCTAAGGTCGGGTTTCAAACCCGGGTTGTCGTAGAAGAATAATGTTAATTCTCTATTTTCCAATTGCCCATAATTCACTCTGTTTCCCCCCAAATTTTGAACAAACTATTGTTGTGAAATTCTCTTGGGAGGTCTGCATATTCCCAAGAGTTTTTCACAACAATAGTTAATCCAAAATTTTGGGGGGCAAACAGAATGAATTATGGGCAATTTGAAAATAGAGAATAGGCAAATACCCTTAGCCATACCGAGTTGGTTCTCAGACATGACCCTCACGTAATGAGAGCGTTTATCTGTAACCACAGAACTCACAGAAAGGCTATACGTTATGTTGCTCATGTGTTCATTTATTACGCAATGAGACAAACAAAGAAGAAAAAAGGAATTAATAGCGCTAGCTAATTATTAATCAAATCCGACATCATAAGAACTTGTGATGTGACTTGAATGCTTTGTTGGTGCTGTGAGCCAGTTGTTGGCGATCCACTTTTCTCCTTTAATGACGTCACATCCACCGTGAATGGAATATCAGTCTAAATCTCCAAGAAGACCGCTGTCTTTCCACTTAGTAATCAACTTCGTAACATTTCTGGATTTGTAATTAAGCGTTATTTAACACATTAATCGACCATTTCTTTCTTCTTTTTAATTTTGTTTTGAAAAATGTAGCCAGTAAGTATAAAGCTCTCTAATATTTCTAATATTCTAAGAGATGTTTTCATTTTCTATCTACTTTTTAGGTTTGAACGCCTACAGTTTAACCGAACTTACAAAATGGTAAGTACGCATGGTTCGATTGTATTAATTTTATAATGTAACGTCCCAATTAAGCTACAGAAAATAGGGGATATATCGATCTGATTAGCTAAGGCAAACTTTCTCTAGTCTTTCTTTCCCTTTCTTTTTATGTGTGCTTTTGTGCTATTTTCCTGACCTGGGATTTATTTTCATTTAACGTTGATGTCAACTAACTACCTGGCTGCCTGTTGTTGAATAGTCATCAGAAAAACGAAACTTCTATTTTCATTTCAGGAAGATTAACAATGCAGTCATTCAACAAGCTGAATATTAAGAAGACTCTCGGGTAAATCGATTTCTTGAAAAACAATAGTCCACGACACAGATTCCGCTTTAGTCAACAGGCCTGGCTACCACATGACAAAACCGCTGACCTTGTTTTGAGATGTCTCCACAAAAGGTTAGTACTCTTAAACTGTAAAGTAACTAATATAGAACGATGTCCCGTAGGTATGCGCGGTTGCCATAATTTGTAACAAGGGTGTTAATCGCACGACACAACTTTACCAGCTTGCATCTGACTGCGGGACAAGTTGCAAATCAGAAAATGCCGCATGTTATGTTTCGACTTAACACCAAACTGTTGTGTTTTACAGGATTATAAAGTTAACCAAGCTTCCGAGGAAAATAGTTCAGGGTGGAGAACCAATGCAGGTGAAACTGACTTAATTTATAATGGTAATTGAACTGAGTGGAGTGCAATTTGGTCTGAAATCATACGCGTGATTTCAAAATCGAACGAGCGCGCAGCGCGAGTTCGATTTGAAATCACAAATATATTTTGTAACGTTTCGCTATTACACTGGAGTATGTTTACTATGTATGGTTCGTGTTAACTGTAGAAGTATTTTAGGCGTGAATCCCTAAGGGGCTATAGGCTATTTAAGAATTTGTAAGTTATGCAAGAGCCACTCGAAGGCATCTCTTTCAACTTTGCTTTTTAATTTTTCTGTTTATTGACTGCTGTATTTTCTTTATGATGATGTAACGCTCGCTGTATCCTGCATCAATAAACGAGATGCCCGCCCCTGATGCTGTGTTTGTGTTTATTAAGATTAGTTACAAAATATTTTATAATCGTTTCAGGGTGATTAGAGTATAAGTATGATTTCAGACCAAAATTGCACTCCACTCAGTTCAATTGCCACTTTATTAGATCCATTTTGAAATCGCACAATTTTATCGCCTTAATTTTTAGATTTCTGGTGTATTGTTCTAGTAGCCGGTTTGTTAAAAAAAAAAAGCGGAACCGGAAACGCCTTTACGTCTCATTTAGTATGCGAAATGATGTCATGTGACGAAAACTCATCCGAGCATGACAAAGAAACAAGCGGTTTTGAAGTGAGAACGAAAATAGTCTACCTCAGGTATAAAAGTTCAATTCTCGTCGCCTGAATCAATGATGGCAGGTCTTTCTTTCTTCTGTGGTTGAGGCTGAGACTTTTCATTGTCTTTGGAGAAGGAATTTGAAGGTGCATCCTGCGTAATTCTGCGATGGATTTCTTTTGACTTGTGAAACTCGAGTGCACGGTGCCCAGTGGATGGTACGTTTTTTTTTTCTTTCATACCGTTTAATGGCATGATTTTAAGGGAGTCCAGCACGTTATCATCTCCGTTTCTTTTTGTGACCTCGGCGAAGGACTCAATACTCAGGACCTTGTCAAGTTCTTGCGGCGCCATTTGTTTCAAGATATTTCCAAGATGGCGGGACTAGCACCAGCTTCATAAGACGTTCATTCATTCATTGTTTTGTGGAGCGGGGCGTATTTTGACTATGTTTATTCACAGCGACAGAGTTGAGCTCTTTTGTTGCTTCGTTTGAAACCTGGAAACATCTAACTTCTTGAGATGGCCCTGAATTTGTTGTTGTGTGGTTTTCGTTTGTTTATGTTTTACTGGACTCGGTATCATACGGATTTTGAGTAGACGTTGAAGAAAAATCGCCAAAATATTCGTCAAAATGGACACTGAAAGTTGGAAACTTCCATTAAAGTAGGTGTTCAGCCTGAAGGAGCTCATAATCGTCATTTAGAAACTGTAATTAATAACATTCGTCAATTTTTTTGGAAAAAAAACAAAGTTTTGGCAATAGTAGTTGCTAAATTCTCCACACAATGGCTTTTTGCCTCTCATTTTCCTGAAATTTTATTGTTTGCTTTAAACTAATTTTGAAATCTGATTGGTTGTTTTGTTTTACTGTGCCATTCTCAATGGCTGAGAAAAAGATGCGATTTAGAGCAAAAAATAGTGCGATTCGTGAATAAATCGCACCATTGAGAGCCAATCAGATTGCAAGGATAACCAGTGATTTCAAAATGGATTTAATTTAGTCAGTAATCCGCGTGCACTTGCTATCCAAGTACACGTAAATACCATCGGTTCACTTGGTGCAAAGGAACGTACTGTTTTAATGCAAGACTCGATCCGCGAAAGAACAACTTATCGAAGCCATAATTTTCAGAGTAAAGGAAATGAAGTCGAAGTTAGATTTTAATGTAAAAGTTAATTTATCGCTTCCCACGCCGGGAATCGAACCCGGGCCGCGGCGGTGAGAGCGCCGAATCCTAACCACTAGACCACGTGGGATTGCACGTTAAAGCTAAGAATAATTTTAGATCCGGGTTGTTCAGAACAGATTGTGCGATCCACGGGATAGAAATTATTCACTGCAAAACATTAAGGAAAGGTTGGAAAGAATAAAAAAGCAGTTTCGGGAAACAGTTTTTCATATTAATCAAATTAGCTGATGTTTGGTTTCATTTGTTCGTTGGTTTTTTTAAGGGTTGTTACAGTAGTATGTCTCTCTTTAGTTGTAATTTGATTTAAATGTTTGCGATCAGTAGGGGTTTTATTTTCATTGAATTTTCGGTGGCATCTGTCCAACTTCATCAGAGTGTAAAGTGGATGTTCGTGCAGTAACGTAGCTTACGTCCATTTTTCACCCTGATGAAGGTGGACAGATGCCACCGAATATTCAGTGGACAAAAACCTACAGATCGGATATATTTAGAGCCAAATAATCAGTGTCCACCAATCGCAACAATCGAAGTATCTTTAGTTGTACGTAAGTTTAGGTATTCAAACCGTTAAAATTGATTTATAAGTAGAAATGCTGTATCTCCATCTAGTATTAACACCAGCCGGAGGACTCTAAAAGAAAAGAAAAAAGAGATTTTCCCACGACGGGAATCGAACCAGGGCAGCGGCGGTGAAAGCGCCGAATCCTAACCACTAGACCACGTGGGAATCCTATCTTATCCAGGTTTCTGCCTTAGAGTCAATCAACACCGATCAGTTACGAAAATTTCAAATGTATGATTGACAGGTCTAGTTACTGAAAACAAAAATTGACACATTTCCAGGCACAGAACGACTTTGATGCACTGATAAGGCGCAAACATTACAAAAATATTTCAATTTCAAAGGCTATTGACACGTATAATAAGCACTTATTTACTGGCCCCGAGGGAAACAGTGAGTTTTTTTTCCCCTCCCCCTTAATGTTCCCCGAGGCAAAGCCGAGGGGAACATTGAGGTCGAGGGGAAACAAAGCTCACTGTTTGCCGTGGGGCCAGTCATTATGTGTTTTGTTATACCTCCCAACTCAAATATGGGAAAAACTGCGAAACAATTATTTGCTTAAAGCCGGGAGGTACAACAAACTTGCTGCGGTTTCAAAGTGCACGACCTGATTACGTGCGAGTCGAAAATTCAAGTCATTGTTTCCCTAGGGAGTTAGTGAGTTTTGCTTCCCTTGTGGAGTTTTGACCCACGACACGTGACACGTTCTCTTCCAATCGGAAAACGTATTTGAGTTGGGAGGTATAACAAAGGACGATGTTTTCTAGGTTGTTAGATATGAAAAGTTCGGTCATTTCCATGCGCACATGGACCCTAATGTTTGATCGTCATGTGGCTGATTTTTCCTGGTTACTTGCTCATGGCGTAGTTCTCACTGCTGATCGTCTTCGTTCGTCTTTTCGCATGTGGTCTGTTCCTCCTAATTGTTTTTGTGGTGCTTCCTTAGAGACTGCTGGCCATTTGTTTTTTGAGTGCTCTTTGGCCCAGAGTGTTTTGACTTGGGTGCAGTCTCTGTTAGTCCTTGCTGTTCCGTCTGCTTCGTCATTGTGTCTCCGTCATGTGCTGTTTGGTTTCGACATCGCTGAGTTCACAGTTATCCCTCTGTTTTTTTCCCATTTTATCAACCTTGCTAAACATCGCATCTGGTTGGCACGTAACGATTTCCGTTTTAGGAACCAACTGTCCTCTGCGTTTGATGTCATTGCAGCGGTTCGTTCCCAGGCCTGTTTTATTCTAAAACTCTGGTCTCCTAAGTGTGTGCGCCGGTTCTTTATCAAGCAGTGGGGTGCTTTTTGGTGTCATTGCTTCAGTTTCTGACGACAATGTTCAGTTTAATTTCTAACTTGTAGTCTACTCTTTCAATGCTCCTACCATACTTTTGTTTGCAAGAAATAAATTGGATTTTAAATAAACGTCGCCCTCAAATAACGAAAAATTTCATAAACGGCGCGGCGTTTAATCAAGTAAATACAGCATTTGTATTGCAATATAATGTAGCATATATGTAAGGCATTTTCGGGCTATTTTGTAGCTTTAGCCTGAAATTGCTTTGCAACCACGTTAGATTACCTTTTTGATTACATTGTAAATGAAAATAAATAAATAAATAAATAAATAACCGTGAAAATGGCTATTGAGCCCTTTCACCGCCGCAGTCCAATTGGGCTCAATCCCTGCGGTTTAATTTTTCATTTATCCGGCACATCAATAATATAGGAATACAGGCATTATGTAAGATGAGACGATTACCTACGACTGTCACATGTGAGGTAACTGAGAAAGGCCTTGTCATTTACGCGCACGATCATCGATCTTTTTATGACAATCATGACGTTGTTGTACGTTTTATGCGCAGGTTGGTAGGGACGAAAATCTTTGTAACAGGTCAGATCAAATGTTTTTAATAGCTAGCTTTTGGAGGAAAAAAAAAAGAAAAAAAAAGTGTTTCAGACCATCCTATAATAATGTTGTTAAATGGAGTCCCGATGTTTGAGATACGTTTATAATTAAGAAAACTCTATAACATGTAACGCCCTGTCCACATAAAATAAACAAGACTAAAACATCTGTCATGGCACAGCAAACAAAAAAAATATTAACAAAGAGAATGGAAAATGTACTTTCTGTACTACATTATGAATAAAATAAAAATCCGAATATTCCAGTCGTTTAGATTATGCATGCTTAAGCCAAAATTTCCCTTCGTCCAACAAGGAAGAAGTACAACAAAAGATTGCGCCAATATGTTACAGTTCAAACTATTTTGCACCTTTGCAGTCAAGGAGGGCTAACTTTTATTACAGAAAAACAGCCTTTTCAGATATTGTTTGACTGCGGATCGCACTAGTTTAATTCTCCAGCAGTATACAATAGGGTTTATTGAGGAGTTTATTAACACAACTGTTGTGGCGTAGTCATAAGCCGTTCCTACTGACCGCGTAGTACCTCTTATTGTTTCAAGAACCATAACCACTACGAAAGGAAGATAAAAAGCCAACAACAAGCCATAAACATAGAGTACCGTTATGGCTGATTTTTTGCATTTAAGTACCTCAACTGTGTTTTGTTGTAAGTTAGTCATTGTTTGGTTTCGCGTATTTATTTGGCGTTGGTGCTTAAGAGCAATCTGGAATATTTTACTTGTGCAAAATGTAATTGTTAGAAGAGTTGCCATTGCTGCTATACTTGGAAGAATGACCCATTTGTCAAACCAAAACTTTATGATGGTCCCAGCAGAACAAACGATCCAAACTCCTACTATAACCATTACCACCCGTGGCACTGTGATCAGATTGCTGTACCGCAGATGCAGGGTTAAAGCGAGAAGTCGATCGATGCAGACTCCGCTCAGGGTTAAGAAAGAAACTCCAGAAGTTATCCATCCGCAAAAGAACTGAACCATCCTCAGTTTACAATAAGCGCTGAAATTCTCTAAAAGCTCTGCTAACTTGTAAGCAACGAAGCATGGCTGAACAACCAATCCAACAAGCAGATCTGAAACTGCCAAACAAAATAGCAGCGTAAAAGATGGCGAATGAAGTTCTCGAGATTTGCATATTACAAGCATGACGATGCAATTTCCCAGTATTGCAGTGAGCGCGAACAGTGCAGTTACAACACACGACAAAATGCTGCCTGTAACATTACGTCCTGTTTGCTCCCAATAAACCTCCAAGAAAAAACATTTTAAGTCTGTCACGTTCATTGTGAATCTTAGGTTGTGGGAAGCTGATTCGCGATCTCCAGTTACTGCGAGAATGGTCGAGACTGATATGAACAAAATGGAAATCGTTCTTGAATCCAAGTTTCGTCTGTGTGTTCATCTGTTATAAAGAGTATGTATATTATGTCAGAGAAAGAGAAATCGAGCCAATTTAAGCTGTCAAATTTCAAGGCATGTCCTCAATTGTCCTTAACTAAAGAAATACTGTACGAGTTATTTAAGAGAGAACACGCGATATTTCTAGTTCAAGTTCCGTTATTATTATGTTTTATGTAGGAGCAAATTCAGAGGGGAGGATTGTAAAAACAATGTGTGAAAACATTGTCAGATTGTTTATGCCTTGTGAAAAGACAACTTTGACGGGAGCATATGGTTTGTCAAGCTGTTTAAGCTGAGTAAAGACATTTTATTTATGCACATATGTAATATGTAATAGTATGTATGTATGTAAGTTGAACGTTTTAGAGTTAGAGTCTTCCGTATATATACTCGGCCATCGTGGTATTTAGACATGTTCCACGCTCACCAGCCGGTAGGGATGACCATCGATAGCGGTGCCATTGGTAACATGATCCACCACACAGTCACCCAGCGACGTAACTGCCGTGTCACACCTATTTTTCAATCGGTTTACCAAAGTAGGTGCTCATCCCTACCTCAAGTCCTCGATGAGACACGCTTTTCATTCACCCGCAGCAGCCACGAGTTCATGCCTCGTCCTCTTCCGGATCAAATATACGCCTTGACCCCGCAACAATCTACTTTTCACAGATAACAGAGCTAAGTTCAACTTTCTCCTAAATTGCCGATGACCTGTATCTGTGGAGGGAACACCGCACTAGATCTTCTCTAGGTTCATGTACAAGCCCTCCACAAATATGATCTCCGCCTGTCTGTGTTAAAGACTGTTATCAATCCCCCACAATATCCTAGGCTGGTTTTGGAACTCTTGTACTTAACAAGCGAGTGCACACGCACATCGTGTTGCGGCATGATTGTTCCGAGCGCGACACCGTGGGTCAGATGAGGCTCCTCTGCGTATCCAAATAGTCGATCTATACTACATTCGGCAATGCCTCATAAGCCCTGGGCTACTGCTCGCACCATTACACTGCCGAAACCAGAAGACCAGGTATGGATTGTCACTACTACGTTTAGTAGGGGTCAGTTTAGTGCAAAATTGCGAGGGTCACAGGCAAAGTGGCCACCTTGCAAAATAGACGCCCAAGCTATCGCTTCAGACGCCAAATACTTAAGCACATATCTGATCAAGTCTCACCAAAAGACCTGCATCCTGACAGACAGTAAGCCCTGCATGCACGCATACGAAAGGCTCACATGTCTATCTTCGATTCCTCTCCACCGTCGGTCGATATGAAACATCAGTCGGGTATTTTTCCGGGTCAGTAATCCTGCCTTCCAATCTCGCTAGCCGCAAAGTAGCACCATGCTGTCATGCTGCCAGATCTGATCTTTGCCGCATAACCCAAGCCTCAACACTAAACCTAAACCTTACGCCCAACTTCAAATGTAGGGGTATAGCCGTCCTCTTGCCCCCCACCCGATACTGTCGGGGTATTGTTGGCTACAGACATCATTAATCGCTCCAGACAGTACAGCTCGCGCTTGTACTACGGGAGTCCGGCACTTCGCTGACACCCACAAGTCTGCCGGAGGACGAGCGCCGTCACATTCTTGGTGAAGCTCTCATCTTCTTTCGCTTCAAATTGCGTTCTCTTGACGGACCCCTGCCTTGAGATACAACATTCACCAACCACCAAATTTCCCTACAGGACAAAGAAATCATCTTACGTCCGCATGAGCAACGCCTGGCCAATCTCCCGCACATTGAGAAGTCCAAGGCACCAGTTGCAAAGTTAGAGTCGTCCAGCAGGTAAAAATCTATGTTAATGATCTCACATACACTGTGACCAGAACAACACCCAAGCCCGTGACCGCGTCCTAGTTGTGGCATTATCAAGTTTTTTTTTGCAAGATTAGAACATTTGGAAGACATGATTAACCATCCCAGTTATACACACCACTTGAGTAGCCTGTTTTTTTTTTTTTTGTTTTTGTTGTTTTTGTTGTTGTTTTTTTTTTCAGGCTTTATTTCAAAACTGCTGTGACGATAGGTTTTTCCTGCAACACTGTAAATTTTCGGACTGAACGGACACTTGAACTGACAACTGGGGGAATCTAACTCTTGGCGAGCACTGCTTGGCTGCGGGAACGGAAATTCGTCACGATTTCCTGGTACACGAGGATCTACTTCAATCGTCTTCACTACGGACGTCAAGGAAGAGACATAACTTGGTCCAACAGTAGTTTATTCTGCACTCTAACGTCGAGGGTGAAACTGACATACTCGGCGGAGTAGCCGCTGTAAAATCGTAACGATGTAATCGATGTAATCGAAAAAGCTTTACAAACGTACTTGCTTATATATCATCCTTTACACGTCAAGTGTTTACAATATGCTAATGTAGCTTCAAGTATACAATACGAGCGGAAAGTACTTAATTAAGATAGCGAATTCTAATCAACACCACGAGGCTTCCAAAATTAAAAATAGAGTGCTAGGATTAAAATTACACAGGCTGAGATTAAGATAGAACAAACTTAGGAAATTAAAAGCGAGATACTTAAATATGAATTGGTGAATTGGTGTTACCGACAGCAAGGAAAAATTATCCTATGAATAGAAAGCATTAAAACTCCATTAGTGAAAAGTAGTTCAGCTGGCTAACTTCCGAGAAAACTAATAAAACTTCATTAGTGAAAAGTAGTTCAGCTGGCTAGTTTCAGAGGGAACGGAAGGTATATTTCAATAATAAAAAGAAACTCAAATGACCCGATAACGAACTACTAGTCTTCTAAATGAAAGTTAGTGAAACAGCGTTGCACACGCTCAGGTATACAAAGAATCGGCAAAGTACAATGAAGAACAAAACTTAAGACAGGAGTACCCGTCGGATCCGCTCCGCAAAATATCCGCTCTGCAGACTAAAGTTGAGCTGGCTGGGAATTTTAGCATTAAACAGAATCTTGCTGAGAATTTAGCTTATCGAGAGCTAGCTAGCTGGAAAACTTTTTTTGGTGTTCAAATAGCTTACATTGTGGTTTTACTAATCAGTTCTGGCTGGAAATTACATTCCGGATGCGATCACTGACTGAAGTGTGTCACTTGACACTCTCTGACTGCTTGACCTTTTGTTTGAAAACATGCTTACAATATAATGTTAGTTGTTTATTAAAGTTTTATTTACCAGCAAACAATAGAAGTCTGTTCTGCTGTCATTTATAGTGTGAAATTAGATCGGTTTCTTTTCCCTTGACGCTCCTTTTTCCCACGTTCAGTTGCATGCTTCACCACCGTTGATCCGGTCGCGGAAAATCATCGTCTGTTCTGCTTTCATGTTCTACCTTGAGACAACTGGTATCTGGTGATAACGTTTCTTGGTTCGTGCAGTCTTTTCACATTTTTGCCTGAGGCCCGGTGAGACTCGGGTAACCTCGTAATATTTTGTAACTAAAACATTGTTCCCGTATAATTTTGTGTCCAACGGTCGGTTTCAAGTGCGATCAGATTTTGCCGACCAGTTGTTTGAGGGTTTGGCAGCCAGAGAACTCTGAGGACTCCACTGATAAATTCAAAGGTTCAGGTAAGAACTACTTTGGAGTTGAACTAGCTGAATCAGGCTATATTTTTAATATTCAGTGATAATGTTTAAGCAATGTGTGCGGGAAAAGCCGGCGCAGGTTTTCAAACTGTATTCGCCACTGTATTGTATTTCAAACCCAACGGAAAGTGCCGCTTCAGTGAAGACAGTGAAAGCAAGAAAAGGCCTAATATGTCTCAGAACTTGGAAGGGTTTTCGAAACTGTCAGTGCATTCATCCACAGTGATCCTACTTCCAAGTGTAATTTCAATTCTGTAATTTAATGACCAGTAACATCCGATCCCGGTGCTGCAGTCGATCATGACCGCTTTTTAACTCGTCGAACGTTAAAACATGAGCTATTGAAACACATTTGCCGCGTCTTGGACAAACTGACGAGATATTGAAATGATTATTTTTTCCCGGTGTAAGAAAGTATTGTTTCCATCGGTTTCTTTACTGAAGTCCGATCGTGTTCTTTATATAACTGAAGGCTGATTACCTATTGCTGCCTTTTAGTATCGCCGAAAATTTGCCCTGAAAGAGCTGTTGACCAACACACCTGATTGATCTATTTCAATGCTAATTGTACTGTACTTTGGGATTTAAAAGGGAATACAAAGGCTTGCCATGTCAAAGGTCAGAAAAGACCAGAAGGCAATCATGTCATTCCAGATTTCGTTCTTTCGGTGTCGATAGCGCCAGGACAATAATGTGTAATTTAATTTCTTATGCGTTCCCATTTGTTAACGCGCGTGTTTTTCGCACATTCAGTTTCTGTTAGAGAACAAGTTATTTTGTATGCCTGCGTTGTTACCGGAAATAGAGACATTTCGCCTTATTGTCCTTCTTTTTATGATGGCACAGACAGTGATTTTGTGGTGGAACAACTATCGCGCGGTTCAGTTCATGTAGCTAAGGCAAAGCGCGAAACATGGCACACGAAAAAATAGGGAAGAGGCGTGGCACCAGTTCACACCATTCACTGAATTCACGCTTCTGGGTTATAGTTTGATGACGAAATGAGCGGTGAAAAATTATTCCACAATTATTTTTCTTAAACAGTTAAATCCTTGCTTCTTTGACTTGCCCCAGGGAATGTAATTTTCAACAATGTAACATCAGTTAAAATCTAAGACATTTCATTGAATTCTCTCATGAATGAGCTATTTTTGTGAACATAGTTCTTGATCTAGATCTTACATTGAGGGGCCCGATAGTATCACCAGTTTTGTATATTATTATGTGTCCGTGGCTGTGTGGGTATTTAGATGCATGTGTGTGTGTGTGTGGACGGGGGGAGGACGCCGGTATAAGAGGGATTGTGCAGTATGTTACATTTTCTAAAACATATCATTTTTCAGGTGTAAAATTAACTGCGTGAACTATAAGAAGCACAGCTAAAGATGCTGCAAACGTTACCCGATGTCATGGACTGGTACCCAAGAAAAGATGAGCAAATTTGTTGATGAAATCACGAGATTAAGTTTGTGAATCTTTTATGCTGTTCGTCCAGTGTATATTTATGACATTACACTGATCTGATTGATACATTTTGTTAACGAGTTAACGAGTAATGATGCTGTTAATAGCAATACTTTTACTGTGAACGGCCTTTAACATTCCAACAATGCCGGGGTCTTTGCTGCGAAACTTTGCACTTAACTGTGTGAAACTTTTACGGTGAACGACCTATAACATCCCAACAACGCCGGGGTCTTTGCTGCGAATGTTTGCACTTAACTGTGTGAAACTTTTACGGTGAACGGCCTGTAACATCCCAACAATGCCGGGGTCTTTGCTGCGAATGTTTGCACTTAACTGCGTGAAACTTTTACGGTGAACGGCCTGTAACATCCCAACAATGCCGGGGTCTTTGCTGCGAATGTTTGCACTTAACTGTGTGAAACTTTTACGGTGAACGGCCTGTAACATCCCAACAATGCCGGGGTCTTTGCTGCGAATGTTTGCACTTAACTGTGTGAAACTTTTACGGTGAACGGCCTGTAACATCCCAACAATGCCGGGGTCTTTGCTGCGAAACTTTGCACTTAACTGTGTGAAACTTTTACGGTGAACGGCCTGTAACATCCCAACAATGCCGGGGTCTTTGCTGCGAATGTTTGCACTTAACTGTGTGAAACTTTTACGGTGAACGGCCTGTAACATCCCAACAATGCCGGGGTCTTTGCTGCGAAACTTTGCACTTAACTGTGTGAAACTTTTACGGTGAACGGCCTGTAACATCCCAACAATGCCGGGGTCTTTGCTGCGAATGTTTGCACTTAACTGTGTGAAACTTTTACGGTGAACGGCCTGTAACATCCCAACAATGCCGGGGTCTTTGCTGCGAAACTTTGCACTTAACTGTGTGAAACTTTTACGGTGAACGGCCTGTAACATCCCAACAATGCCGGGGTCTTTGCTGCGAATGTTTGCACTTAACTGTGTGAAACTTTTACGGTGAACGGCCTGTAACATCCCAACAATGCCGGGGTCTTTGCTGCGAAACTTTGCACTTAACTGTGTGAAACTTTTACGGTGAACGGCCTGTAACATCCCAACAATGTCGGGGTCTTTGCTGCGAAACTTTGCACTTAACTGTGTGAAACTTTTACGGTGAACGGCCTGTAACATCCCAACAATGCCGGGGTCTTTGCTACGAAACTTTGCACTTAACTGTGTGAAACTTTTACGGTGAACGGCCTGTAACATCCCAACAATGCCGGGGTCTTTGCTGCGAATGTTTGCACTTAACTGTGTGAAACTTTTACGGTGAACGGTCTGTAACATCACAACAATGCCGGGGTCTTTGCTACGAAACTTTGCACTTAACTGTGTGAAACTTTTACGGTGAACGGCCTATAACATCCCAACAATGCCGGGGTCTTTGCTGCGAAACTTTGCACTTACCTGTGTGAAACTTTTACGGTGAACGGCCTATAACATCCTAACAATGCTGGGGTCTTTGCTGTGAAACTTTGCACTTAACTGCGTGAAACTTTTACGGTGAACGGCTTTAAACATCCCGTCAATGGGTATTTATGAAATTTTTACGGTAAACTACCTCTAAGAATGTGTGTCTTTGGTTGTTTAGCTTTCAAGTTAAATTAATTTTGTGAAAGTTGTTTTGACAGTGCTTTGCAGTCTTGGGTAAGGCATGAATCAGTGACATGGACTGAGATGGATCACCAACATTCAAGGTATGAATTATCAAGATTTTTTTTACTCATTTTATGATAAAGATTCTAATGTGGTTTATACACTTTTATCTCGCAATTCCAGAGTGGGAAGCTCAGAGAAGACAGTTGTCCAAAGAAAATGAAAAACACGTTTTTCAATACTTTTGAGGTAAACATGGTGTTACTAATCAGCACTAAACCAGCTCCCTTTGGTTGTTTTAAGGAGCTGGCATAACCCTTTATTTTTCCAAAAAATCATTAGAAATTATTGTAAACTACTAAATCGGGGTAAACATATAAAGTGTGTTGCTGTTGTTGAAATTACAATCATTATTGGGCTAGCAATGTAGAAGTAAACCGATATGTAGTAGTAAAGGACTTCAATATTATTTTTTGTTCATTTCCCTTACAGCGTTATATAAAAGTAATTTTGCAACAGGCATTTCTTTGGTGAAAGCAAGTTTGATCTGAATGTCTAAAAGGATTAGAGGGATCTTATTTTAAACATAAGTGTGAATCGTTTTAGATGTCAGAACGCAAAGTGCCAAACTGTCACACGTATGCTGAACCTGGAAGACATCTGAAGTATCGGAAAACAACGTGCTGGGAGACACCTTGTCCGATCCACTTAAGACATAAATGGTAAGTTGTATTGTTTTTAAGTGATAACATATCAAAGTGTAGATTTTGCTTATAGCGGCAAAAATAACCACATATTGCTAATTTATCTCTAATAATAGTCAACAGACAATAGGCTGTTGAATGAAGGTCCTAAACAATGCGTTTGTTTTTAATCTAAGTCAAAACGCTGGCCAGAACATTTTTTCGCCTATAATTGCCTTGCTGGCATTTGCAATGTTACCCTTTACTGCTGGCTGGCTACTTGGCTAATTGCCATTTTTCTAGCTCGGTATTCAAAATTTTCATTATGTCTGGCTGGGAGTTTTATGAAATAAAGTCGATCTTGCTAGCAGTGAAGAGCGGATATTTTTTTCCCAGGAAAGTTGCTTATTAATGGTAATTGACGTGGGAGCACAGAATCAGTGCTTGAGAAGTCACATATTAAATTTCCAGTTAAAGTGTCGTTGGGTACTCCTGTTAAGATCTCTAGCTGTTAACTGAAAAGAGGCTACTGTCGGTTTTTTCCTATAATTTTCCAAATAATAAAGAAATGTCTGTGCAACGGCGAATTTTCTCATAACATTCCTCCCACCTTAAAATCGAGACCTCCTGGTCGAGCAAGACGTATAAAAGGAATTTACAACTCAACTTGACTATCTGAACATGGTTTACAAGCGTTAAAATGGTCTCCAGAAAATTCCTAAAAATCTTTCTTGGTACTTTAATATTCCTTATCAAATTTCTTTCCATTAGCTTGTCTCTTTTGGAAAAACTGTCTACTTGTCTACTTCGACACTGAAATCCCTCCTATAATCTCATTTCTGTGAGGATATATTTCTCATTAACCTGTTTGTCTATATGCGTCAATAATGCGTTACTTCTTCAATGTCATCAACACCTCTTCCTCTCTCAAAATTCCTGGTCAAATGTAAACTGGCTCTCTTGATTCTTTACATTTCGGTAGACATGAATCTCTTGTGGTAACCTAGAACTGTTTTCTTTGCTTGAAGACATGGCCTTTAAGGTTTTCTGAACATCACCGGTTTCAAAGAGCGATACGACTAACTTCAATGTTTTAACTCTCGGTACGTTTCTTTCATTTTGGGCTTCACTCTGGTCAGATCTCTTGTAATTCGCTAGGCTAAGTGGGGTACAAATTTCGTGACCACCTTGAAGGATATCATTGGGGGTTTCCTGGAAGAAGAACTTGGGTAGTTTCTGAATAACGGGCTTGTCGTTGTTTTCCGTGGGTGGCGTGCATGAAGCAGTCAGTAGGTATAGTACAATGAGCAGCAAAAGTAGGAGTGACTGGTGAGAAAACATCAGTTTGTTCTTTTCATTACGTTGAACAAATTTGGACTTAAAAATCTCTGGTAAAGGCGCTAGATTTGCATCACTGACCACGGTGTTCTTTTCATTCAACTTCTGCTGGGAAAGGAAGGTTCCCATCACTGGCACAGTCTTTGTGCTGGCTTGTTCTCCAACGTATCCTGTTCCTTTGAAGGAAAGAGTACCATCTACTAGATCAATAAGGGCTCCGTTCTTATGTAGAAAACCTCGACCAAGGATAGCATCGTAGGTCAGGTTCTGCATGACATGAAACTCACAGGTATATTCTCTTGCCTGCAACTGTAAAGGTATCGTAAACTTTCCTAACACTGGAACTTTCTCTCCGCTTACTGTCTGGACAGACGATAAGGAGCCTTCGCTCATATTAGGCAGGAATTGACCATAAATCTTCGTGAAAAACTGTTCGTTTATGGCTGATACGCACGCTCCAGTATCCACGAGTAACTGAACTGCTTGGCCTGCTATTTCACCTTCTGTAGTTAGATCACTGTACTTCAGCTTGAAATCCTTTTTACCAGACGAGAAATCGTTGCTTGGCTGAGCTGCTGACTTCGATTGACGGTGGTTTGTTGCGGGCAAAGGTACTTGCTTATGTGAAATTTGTGGTTGTCGCTTATTGGCTCTTGTCAGCTTCACTTCTTGTTGTGATTGTGTTGTACTTGCTGCTTTTTCCTGGCTGTTTGTCTTGTCTTGCTTTGGTAGCGCGGCTAACACATGAACTGACGAGTTTTCTTCTCCTTCAAATGTTAGTTTGCAAGTGCGTACTGGCTGACGGGAGCTTTGTTCAGCTGATCCTGAACTCCTTACTTTGTTTTCATGGTAATTTAGAACTCGCTGGGCATACTGAGCATCTAATGCGGACAAACGCGCCGAGGAATGAGTTGCCAGACGCTGATTTTCTTCCTGATTGTAATTTGCATGGTACTCTTGGCTCCCTTCTTGGTTCTGGTACGGGCTTTCTGGCTGGTAATAATAGTAACAGTTATATTGGATATGGCCAGTGCGTCCACACCTATAGCACACGGTGCGGTTACGTCGGGCGAGGCGGTCCATGCGATCTACTCGTTGGTTCAGATTTTCTAAACCGTTTTCCATTCGGCGAATTTCTTTCAGCAATTCCGGCATCTCTCTATTGTTGGCTTCTGAAAACGCGGCGATGCTACCTGTATTTCCATCTCTGGCGTGACTGCCGTCAAATTTTCCTGATACTTTTCCTAAGAGTTTCTCCAACTTTGTTTGCAATTCTGGTGGTTGCTGATTGCTTGGGTTACCTGGGAAGCCCAACTTGGGTAGTTGACCTTTATAGATGTCTCGTGTAAACTGTTCATCGATCACTGTCATGCCTGCTCCGGTATCTACGAGTAACGTAATGTCTTGGCCATTTAGCTGGGCAGTGACTGTTAGGTCACATGGCTTGGCTTGATTATTTGTAATGTGACACTGTTCATCGGTTAAAGGTGAAGTTTCACGTTTTGTCTGGACAGGGTCTGGCTTATGGTTAGGCAAGCTGTCATTGTTGACTTCAGTGGATTCTCTTCCGGCGGAAGTACTATGTTTTGGCTGAGAGGGATCTGGAACCGAGGGATTCCCGATGTTCCCGTCCGTGCACAGGTCAACAATAACGTCCGTATCTGCTGTAATTCTGGTTTTGGTACGGCGTACAGCGTTAGGAAATGGGACGTGTTTTTTCTGACTCTGTGGTGAGTTACTCCTCTGGTTGCCGCTGAGTTCGTTCGGTTTCAGTGGACTAGCGACCAGGTGCTGACGTATTTCCGGTTCGGGCTTAGTTTCCAGGTTTCCAGGTAACTCGCGCTCGGGACGGGCAGCGGTTGTTACTTCACCAGTTGCTTTGTTTTCATTATTCGGCGCCATTGTTCGTTGACCACTTTCGGAGTGTGGTTTTGATACTTCAATAACCACAGTTGGCGACTGGTTTTCCTTTACTTGACCTTGCTGGAACACTTCTGGGACCAAGTGAGACGTATTTGGCAACTGCTGAGATAGTTCCTTGCCAATTTGCGATCCGACATCGCTCCAGTTTATTCTTGGAAACTCGCCTCCTTCTTTTGGAATTGTCTGGTGAATTGTATTTTGTTCTAGCGGAGCGACGAAACTATCCTCGTAATCTCCATCATCGAGCACGGCCATTCGCGGGCCACTTGCATTGAATTGAGAAGGCAATTCGCTCCGTCGTTGGGATTGATTGTAGCCTGAGCGGGAAGGATAATTTTCACTTGTTTGACGTCGCTGCTGGTTCGGCTGGAATCGGTCGTAGTTACTGGTTTCGCGTGAAGATCTCTGGTTACAATTTTGTTGAATATGTCCAACTCTTCCGCAAGTATAACAGATGGGTCGACCTTCTCGTGTTCGCTGTCTCGGCTGATCAACCTGATTTGGCGGATTTCGTCGAGCCAGCCCTTTAATCCGAGCATCCATTTGGCGAGAAAGTTCTTCTAATTTATCTTCCATTCGTCGAAATTCGCGCATGAAATCTGGATTTTCTCTCCTGTTTGGTTCTGCATATGCTGCCAGAATCGCTGTATTGTCACCCTTGGATGGCGTTTTCTCTACAAGTTCATTTAATTTTGCTTGTAATTGCGACGGTTGCTGTATACCTGGGTTAGCCGGGAGGCCTGCAATCCATGCATCAAGCCTGGCAAGGAGTTTAGCGTCAGTTAACGTATCCTCTGCTTTAGCGGGTTCCTTAATTTTTTGAAGTTTTTCGCTTATCTCTTCCATTTTTGCTAGGAGCGCACGGCTGGTCGCGCTTGCTTCAGTTATCCCAGTGGGATGACTCGGTTGTCGCGCCACGCCAGTTACAGGAGAACCCATGGTGTTTTTCACTGCACAAGTCAGCCTTGCTATTTCTTCAGCCTCGCGGAATGACTTGGGTTGTCTTAACAGTACTGTCTCCCTGACTTCTGGCCGTAACCCTTGGACAAAGTAACGCATCTTTTCCGCGTCAGTAATGCTCAACCGCCTGAACTTGTTTGTTAAGTCAGTTAGATATGTGTCCAAAGGTTCTATTGCTCCCTGTTGGCGAGTGGTAACTGCCTGCCAAATTATCCAGCTCTGGTTATCATTTGCAAACCTCTCTCTCAAAGAATCCCTCAGGTCGGCGTACGTGGACTTCTGATCAAGGGGTAAGGAGTAATAGAAATCCTCTGCGGGTCCGGCTAGATTCATTACCAGCTCCGCCTGTGCTGTTCTACTGGTTAGGTCTATGCGGCGAAGAGTTAGGTAATTTTCTATTTTATCCAACCATCGGTTCACATCTTCAGAGTCATAACCATGGAAAGGGGCTGGTCTTCGCGTGCTGACTGTTTCTGGAATTGGTGCTTGCTCCAATGCACTGGCTGTTTGCTGTTGGGCCCTCTGTTGTAACCTCAACTGGGTATGTAGAGTAGCCATTTGTTCTCTTAATTCTCTAAGTGTTTCAGCTTCCATGATGACTGATAGGTCGGGTTGATTTCTCTCGCTCTCTGTTCTCTTTTCTTTGTTATTGTTTTGATTTTCTTCGTGTTCGCTATCCTCCGAATCTTCTCGCTCGCTTTCCGTTTCTGTGTATCTGAAGTCGGCGCTAGGGACAGAGTCGCTGCGAGTCTTTGTTTTGTTTTGGTTTGGTTTTTTATAATTTATGCTATCTCCTACTTGACTGTGATTAGTCAACTGTGAATTAATTAACAGGTTTGAGTTATGTGCTAAACTCGAGTTCTGTTCTAGATCTGGCTCTTCGTTTTCGGGTTCGCTGATTTCTTCGACTTCTAAAGCAATCTGAGGGCCGATCTGTAACTGCCTGGAGTCAATTGGAGTGAAGTCTTCTAAGGAACTGCTATCGCTTGTTGCACGCGGTCCACAGGGAGTGGCTTGTTTTGATGAACTCGGTTGAACAATGGACGACTCTTGGCGTTGATCTACACTGATATTTATGGCTTCTCTGTTCGTACTATCGGCCTGACTTGGACTGGAAAATGCGGTGGACAAACGTGGGCCGTCTCTGGGTCTGCTTGGCTGGATTTCTTCGTTTAAATCTAACGCGGTCGTCGACGACTCGTGGACGACACTTCGATAATATGGCAATTCACACGACAATGTACAATTCTCTTCTTCTGACAACGAAGCTTGTACTTCTTTATTTACTTTAGGCGTACTGGCTTTAACTACGGGAACGGCTGATTTCCTACTTCGTAAATTATACGGCGAAAGTTTCTTCTTAAAAACTCTCTTCACGGACTTCATATATGAGGACAAAGAATTGATTTTGTACTCACGTTACTTGAGCGGCTTTTATCCTTTGTTCGCACTCAAGGGATTACAACAACTAGCGTCTTCGGTGAACTTGAATCTGCTCTGGGGCCTTGATAACGTCCTTGGAAGATCCACGAAGTACCACTCTTCTCCACAACTGTGACGATAAGTTTTCTCGGTAAGCTACTGTGACGATAAGTTTTTCCTGCAACACTGTAAATTTTCGGACTGAACGGACACTTGAACTGACAACTGGGGGAATCTAACTCTTGGCGAGCACTGCTTGGCTGCGGGAACGGAAATTCGTCACGATTTCCTGGTACACGAGGATCTACTTCAATCGTCTTCACTACGGACGTCAAGGAAGAGACATAACTTGGTCCAACAGTAGTTTATTCTGCACTCTAACGTCGAGGGTGAAACTGACATACTCGGCGGAGTAGCCGCTGTAAAATCGTAACGATGTAATCGATGTAATCGAAAAAGCTTTACAAACGTACTTGCTTATATATCATCCTTTACACGTCAAGTGTTTACAATATGCTAATGTAGCTTCAAGTATACAATACGAGCGGAAAGTACTTAATTAAGATAGCGAATTCTAATCAACACCACGAGGCTTCCAAAATTAAAAATAGAGTGCTAGGATTAAAATTACACAGGCTGAGATTAAGATAGAACAAACTTAGGAAATTAAAAGCGAGATACTTAAATATGAATTGGTGAATTGGTGTTACCGACAGCAAGGAAAAATTATCCTATGAATAGAAAGCATTAAAACTCCATTAGTGAAAAGTAGTTCAGCTGGCTAACTTCCGAGAAAACTAATAAAACTTCATTAGTGAAAAGTAGTTCAGCTGGCTAGTTTCAGAGGGAACGGAAGGTATATTTCAATAATAAAAAGAAACTCAAATGACCCGATAACGAACTACTAGTCTTCTAAATGAAAGTTAGTGAAACAGCGTTGCACACGCTCAGGTATACAAAGAATCGGCAAAGTACAATGAAGAACAAAACTTAAGATCTCTAGCTGTTAACTGAAAAGAGGCTACTGTCGGTTTTTTCCTATAATTTTCCAAATAATAAAGAAATGTCTGTGCAACGGCGAATTTTCTCATAACACTGCTTAAGTTAATTTTCTGCATAACTGCGATGAACAATCATGTCTTCATATCTTTCTCCGAAGAAAGTTTAATTTGTTCGCTTCCAATTCCGTAGTACATCCTACAAAGTGGAGACAACTGTCACCAACGCGCTTCAAATACAAATGCAGATTGATCAGGCGTTGAAACTCACCTCAGCAATCGTTACGTACCCTGACTTCTCGAGCCATACCAAGCGTAAAATCTACACGAGGAATTTAACCCAGGAAGTTCCGTGCAATGATGAACTTACCTCTAGCAACAAGGACCCGTCCACCTCTCGAGCCATCCCTGATCAGTAAGGAGATTCCTGTGTCGCTGATATTAGTGATCCTGATACATCTCGTCCTTCTCGCACATCTTTACGGATACGTCACCGCCCAGTTTGCTTTGATGACTCTGCTATAGTCGCTTCTGTTAGTGGTTGAAACGTCCCTTGATATTTTGTCCCAATCACTTTAGAACTTTAAGGAACAAGAGAAAGGAAGGAACACCAGAGCTGGCCAGCTGTACTTCTGCTGCATGAGTACGTAATTCGTTCCTTTTAGCTTCCCTCGTGTTTTGTACTCGCGTTTCTGAAGTCTCGCTTATTAGAGGTCGTTAGGTTGTGTTACGGACCGTGTTGTCGATCTATCGATCTTCTGTTTACTGGCACTTTTAATATTAGAGGGCCGACTTGAAATTGAAATTGTTAGTGCTCTTTATTGGTTTACTTAGTGCAAATCCTGACTCTATTTTGGTCTAAAGAAGTAAAATCTCACGTGGTCTTATTTTAGAATAATGCACTCTCAATGCCGCGGTCCGGGCTCATTCCTTGCAGATTCATATGCATAATTCAAGAGTACATGATGTTAGATGGGACGATTACGTACGACTGTCACATGTGAGGTAACTGAGAAAGGTCTTGTGTTCTATTTACAGGCCTACCGTGATCTTCATATGACAATCATTATGTTTGTTGTACTTTTTTGCGCAGGTGGCGTGGGACAAAAATCTTTGTCACAGGTTTTGAAACAGGTTAGATTAATGTGGTTGTAATAGCTTTTCAAAGGAAACGAATTATGACTCCAACAAGAACATGTACAAGACCATCCTATAATGTGGATCGCATTATAGGAGTTTAATTTTCCAACAGTATATAATAGGGTTTGATTGAGGAGTTTATTAACACCACCGTTGTAGCGTGTTCGTAAGCCATTCTTACTGGGCGCGTGGGACCATTGATGGCTTCAATAACCATAGCTACTAAGAACGGGAGATAAAAAACCAGCAGCAAACCGTAAGCGTAGAGAACTGTTACGGCTGATTTTTTGCATTTAAGTACGGTAACAGTGCTGTTTTGTAAGTTAATCATTGTTTGGCTTTGTGCGTTTATTTGGCATTGATGCTTAAGAGTTATTTGGAATATTTTACTTGTGCAAAACGCAATAATTAGAAGGGTCGACCCTGCTAAGATACCTGGAAATTAAGAATTACCCATTTGTCAAACCAAAACTTTACGATGGTTCCAGCAGAGCAAACGATCCAAACTCCTACTATAACCATTACGACCCATGGCACTGTGATCAGACTGCTGTACCGCAGATGCAGGGTTAAAGCGAGGAGTCGATCGATGCAGGTTAAGAAAGAAACTCCAGAACTTATCGACCCGCAAAAGAACTGAACCATCCTCAGTTTACAATACGGGCTGAAATGATCTAGAAGCTTCGCTACTTTGTAAGCAACGAAGCATGCCTGAACAACCATTCCAACAAGCAGCTCTGAAGCTGCCAAACAAAACAGCAGCGTAAAAGATGGCGACTGAAGTTCTCGTGTTTTGCAAATTACAAGCATGACGATGCCATTTTCCAGTATTGCGGTCAGCGCGAACAGTGTAGTAACAACACACGACAAGATGCTTGCTGTAACATCATGTCTCTGTTCCCAATAAACTTTAAGGAAAAAGCATTCGAAGTTTGTTGAGTTCATCTGGAAGCCAAAGTTCCGGATAACGACCGATACTGATTCACGATGTCCAGAGAAAAAGTGAAACTAATGTGATAAATAAAAGGGAAATCGCACTGGTTCATGCATTAAGTTTTAAATTGCGTGTTCATCTATTATAAATAAGTGTACTATGTCGGTAGAAAAGACAAATCGAGCCAATTTTAATTGTCAAAATTTAAGGCATCACTTTTCTATGGTGCTTATTGTGCTTTAGATATATTATTCGCTAGTAACAACAAAACACCCGATATTTGTTGTTATTCCTTTATTATTATTATTATTATTATTATTATTATTATTATTATTTATGTACGATCAAATCAAAATAGAGCTGAGGGTCGTAGAAGAACGTATGCAAAACTAACATGTTTATTTTAAAGATTATTTATGCCTTGTGAAGAAAAGCTTGCCCTGAAGCATATGGCCGGCCATTCAAGTGTTTTAAGCCGCGCATTTTGGAATTACATATGCCTGATATTAACACATACCTTCGAGTCCTTCGTTGATAAACATTTCTCTAAAAGCCAGCTGCACTGCAACATTCATTGCGATTGATCTGGCCATGTTAACCTCGCATCTGGCGAATTTTCTTTGGCTCTATATGTACCTTTTGTTTGTATTTTCACATGAATGCTCTCCGCTCACTTTTTATGGTTGAGTGACAATGATTGGCATGACTTGTAAATAGCCAATCAAAACCACTGCCAAAAAGCAATTCTCGCGGCGGGATCGCGTTGAGCGCAGGCGGGGTACGAAGCATCTTCCTTTCAATAAGCAAATATTGGATTTAAAAGGAAATGAAAAAGGGATTGTAATCTTTTTTCTTCGTCTTCTTCTTCTTCTTCTTCTTCTTCTTCTTCTTCTTCTTCTTCTTCTTCTTCTTCTTTTCATTTATTTCTGATCCATGGCCATTTCTGCTCAATACAACAAAGGACAAATTCAGAAGATGGAAAAAATTTTGAATTCAATTAAATGTACCCGCCCACTCATTTCTACATATACCTTATTTTAACTTACGTAAACTTCATTTAAAAAAAAAATGGAATTGGAAGCGGCAAATTTTGGCGAGCCTGCTTAAAGAAATTGAATTTCGCGATGCTTTTCAAATATTGATCCCAATCAACAAACAAATAGTCTCAGAATCATACCCACAGATAATTTATTTTAGTCTTTTTGGACAAACCCATTTTACAATGATATTGGACGAAATGAAATGCTGGCGTACTCGTTTCCGACGAAGCGCAACGTCTTACTTCAAAGGTAAACATTTACGTTATGAATTTTGTATTTCGTATAATTGCGAGGAATATATCGCTCGAGAGAAACAACGCGCAGTATAAAAACGCTACATAATTATCTAAGGTGACGTTGAGATATAAAGGGTTTTACGCCGGGGGATTTAACTTTGTGTCGTTAATTTTTGGCATAACCTTTTTTACAAGTGAATATATGAAAGATCATGATATATTTGAACTGCTGCCCAAAAAGATATGAAGACATGATTGATTGACAACTTAAGCAGCTGTGAAATTAAAGCTTGAAAAAAATTCCGGCTTGAACGGGATTCGAACCAGCCCATGACCTCTGCGATACCGGTGCAGTGCTCTGCCAAGTGAGCTATCAAGCCAACTGGGAGCTGGTCACTTTGTGAGTTCTTTAATAATATACCCGTAGATGATATTTGAACTGCGGAGAAAGATATGAGGACAAGATGGTCATCGCAGTTAAGTTCATAACTTTTTTTCGCGGGCCTTTAATTTCGTAATCGTTTTGCTATCGTGGAAATGGAAATAAGATAGGCAACAATCACAAAGATCAAACAAGTTTATCTTACTGTTACGTCGCTGCGTTCAATCTTTTTCCTAGAAGTCAACTACCAATATATCCATCTGCACTGTACTATCGGACACAACTGGGCTGCATAAAATGAGCAACACTGTTATTTCGGGGAAAAGACAGGAAGCAACGTTAACGGAAGATAAAATTTTCGGGAATCGTGTGATGGTAAAATCACCGGGACCGAGAGATACAAAAGATAATACTGAATAATAATAGAAAAAAAAAACAAACGGGAAAAGCCTCAAGAAATATTCTCTTCAGTTTAAAACCTGGTGCAAGAACTCAACACTCCTCTGACCCTCACATTTCTGGCAGTTTGATTTAACGCTGGGTATTTATTAAGAATGCGATTTCTCGAACTGCGGTTGCTGATCATAAATCAATAAAGCCACCATGAAAATGTTCACCGGCAGCAAAATTGCTAGACTCGATAAATAATTAATTCTGATCGCTGTAGAAGCTGTTTTTTCTTTCTTTCTTTTTTTTAATTATGGCTCTCACATAGAAAGTTGCTTCTTATGGAGTGAAAATGAGACTTCTAGATCTTACCTCACTCCTTTTCGTTTTGATTTTAAAGCCATGGAATTGTACCACTGGTCGTCACGGTAGTACTTCCAAGAAATTTATAGAGCCATGCTTTGATGGAGACGAAATTGAAAACACGTGCTCAGAGCCAAGCGATTCCTGCCACGAGAAGCTAGGAACGGAGTTTAAGCTCGTCCGTTTGGAGGGATTTAAGGTAAGATGTAACTGTCAAAACTAAATGTACAGCCGAAACTGGAACTGCGTTATCGACCAATTCCATTTAAACCGGCTACCGACTGTTCCTTCGGTGTAATTTTCAAATCGTTAGAAATTTGTAAACAATAGAAAGCGGCCGTTATTATTATTAGAAGCTTGCTGGTGGCTCAAGAGACTCAGTGGAGTTGTTATTTTCCCTTCTTTTATTTTGTATATTTTTCGTAGCTTGCGTAGTACGTCCGCCCCCTCCGCCTCTCTCCGATTTTTTTGAGCGGAAGAGGCGTATGTACACAGACTAACTTTTCACGGCATTTATTGATTTCAAACTTTTCTTTTTCAGGGTCTTACAACCACAATTACCCGCAAAAACCCGCGTAAAAAGAACACACAAAGAGTTGGACGAATACACTAGTTCTCTTAAGACTGGTTCTCACATCCCGCCGATCTGCCTGCAACGAAGTCGCCGGTTGCAACTGATAACGTTCGTTGATCTATCCCAGTGGGTCCGTCGGAGCGTCTGTGATGAATCGCCGATGTGCTCAAATTTGCACGAAGTGCAAACCGAATTGCGCAATTTTTAACCATTTTACCTTTAAATATGGATCGAATCTTCTTACTGAAGTACGTTGCGTCCGCGGATGATATAATGTTCACATAAAATATTTTCATCGCCGACAACCGCCGGCTTACCTGTGAAGTTGAATTCAGCTCAACTTCGCAGGCAAGCCGGCGATCAATGTCTGGGATAGATTGTGATTCGGCGTCACGGTGTCCCAAGCCCAGGTATGTCGGCGGCATATGAGAACCAGACGTAATGTTTCCTTTTTTATCGAAACAAGCTGACCGTTTTTGCGCAACATCGATTGACCTGAGCTGGCATTGAAACGTAATGAAAGCTTTTTCTATCTTCAACAATTCAGTCAATCTTGATCATTCATCTTGCTGTGGAAGGCGAACGTACGGCTTGTATGGGCTAAGATACTTAGTCATAATTAACACTATTTATTCAAAATAATTTATTACTTGCAGTATTTTTAATCTCAACGTTCTGCTCAGACAGGTCACGTGCAGTGGATGGAGGTCGGTGACGGAAAGAAGAAAGTCAAGCTCATAACACGAGCGATGAAACCTTTAATACTCGGTATGGCATGCATTTGTTTTATTTTTCATTGCTCTGTATGTCGTCTTTTATATTGTAGCATTGCTATGAACGTAGCTCTGCTGTTTTGGAAACGTCTTCATGTCAGCTATATGAATCTATCCAGCTTAAATCCATCGGAAACATTAGATACGGTGTTCATTTTAACCATGCACCCTCTACGAATCTACAGCAAAGTATTTGTTCTAGTCGACTAACGCTGAGTGGCATTACAACAAAGGTGCATCTCTTTTTTTCTGATTCTGAGTGCTTTGACGTTTTAACTAATATGGCTCGAACCAAATTAGCTGTTATTTGAAGCGTATATAAATGTAGTAGGAAAAATAAATCTAATAAGACTAGTCTTTTGATGATTTTGTTCAATTTTGGTATATTGAATAAATGGGAGTTAGTTCTTTCGAAATGATTCAGAATATTTGAACCAGCACCTCCCATAAGAGGGTCTCTTGACGACATGTGACATGACAAGTGTCATAGAGCGGAGAGTTGTCCGTAAAAGACAGGTTAAAAAAGAGGGGTTTGTGTGGCGACCACGACCAAGTGTCTGGCAACCTCATTTCCAGGGTCTCTCCTCTTCTGGCTGTCTCCTCTCTCTCTCCGGGAGGGTGGGAAGATAAGAGACCCTGGGAACGAGGTTGAAGGAACTCGATCATGTATCCGCGCAACGTTTCCGTTAACGGTGGTTCAACTGTCTTCGAGCTGCTGTGATCATGGGTTAGAGACTTTCTCATTCTATATTTGTCACTGTGGCACTTTGAATTCCGTTAGAAGTCTCCTTCATGCTTTTTTACTGTTACTTAAATTTAAGAAATTCCTGAGTTCTTATCAGATGAGGAGTGTGATCACATCATCTCACTAGCTAAAGAAAGCGGACTTCAAACAACTACGTCAGGTTTTTTCAACTACGAGGCAGACTTAGATGCGGTCTTGGCGATAGCCGGTGAGGATGCGTTAAAATTTTAACTTTTTTTGCACCTTGTCGTTTCCTTTGTTGATATTCCACTGAACTGATTAGTAATTGCATTCAGCTGAAAGACGTGCGATACAAGGGGTCTTTTCCAGTGCCGCTTCCTATTCAGTCATCACTGAAAGAGCGGGAAACCACTGGCGCTTTCCCTTAAGTCGTCACTGAAAGAGCGGGAAACAGGGAACACGGGATTTCCTGACTAAAATTACGATCGATTTCCAGTTTAAAATCAAGATCGAACAACAGACCATCATTTCCACCCAACTTCGCACAAACCCGCTGGAAGTGGAGCAAGAGGGCGAGGCGCTATTGCAAGTCAGTCAGTCAATTATTCATTCATTAGGTGACAGCAGGCTCCTGGTGACAGTCATGTTCAGTCCAAACAGTAACTAAGCAAAACTTTTTTCAGACAGAAATTGGACCCTCCCACAACAGACATCATTTGCTGGAAACTTTGACGCTTGGGATGACAATAGGGATGGCTTTATCAATGCTCAGGAGGTATCTTTTAACATGACAAGTAGGCGTGTTAAAGAGTTTTCAGTGAGAAATATCATCATTAAACTAAAAGATTACATGTTCCAGCTCTCATCAGATTGATTTCATCCTAGATACTAGTTCTGTGCACGTAGAGAACAGAACTGACCTTCTAGGCTTTTTGATGTATTTTGTTTGGAACATGAACAAAAAAGAAAAAAAAAACATACGGTTTCAACGTAACCGAGCACTATTTTTCACTATTTTCTTTTGACATGTGATCATGATCAAGTCCCAGCGAAATGGCTTTGAAATGTTAGCATGAGTGATCATCACGAAAAACAGTATTAATAATTTCAATTTTCATATATAATTCAAACAGGGCCGTAGCCAGAAAAAAAAACATTATTATATGGCTGTGTCTCACAAGGACTGGGAACTACCGAATTCCCGAATTTGATTGGCTGAAATCCATATTGACCACGGTCTAGATTTTCCCATCTAGACCGGCATCTGTAGACCGGTTTCATTTTGCGTTAAAAAAGTAGCAAACTAAAATACAAAAATGTTCAACATTTTCTTTTATTTTCTTCTCAATCATTTATGGAAGTGCCAAAAAGTCTGATGACAAAAAAAGAAGAAAAGAGGACGAGCAAATTTCGGCAGGTTTAAGTTAAGCTTATCGCCGTTCGCTAGCAAAATGTCAGCAAACCAGTTAGCTTAAACGAATTAAAGTTTTCTTCTTTCTCATATAATAAACATCTTATTAACCGAGCTAAGTCGGTCTGTATGGGAGAATCTTGACCTCGGTAGTGTGTACAGACCTCACTGCGTTCGGTCTGTACTCACGACCTCGGTCAAGGTTCTCCCATACAGACCGCCTGCTCCGTTAATAAGAGCTAAATAATGACTGAGGCAATATCCTTGGGTTAATTATCTTCCTTGGTATTAAGACTGTTTATGATGGCAAAAACAACAAAAACGACAAAAAAACAAAAACAAAAACAAAAAAAACAAAGAAAAAAACACTGACTGAGGCAGGTGCCTCTGTTTGCCTGTTACTAGCTACGGACCTGTCCAAATAGGCCACGTTCGGAATATCAACATTTTAACATGGCTCCGAGGCTTCCGGGTCAAAATTGTAAGCTTTTAAAGTTTCTTTTGTCCCTCAGTTCCCAAAAGAGACTTGAATAGAAAGGAACTAACACCAACTATACGAGTTTGTGCTGAAAGCCTCAGAGCCACGTTAGAATATTGATATATCGAACGTCGCCTATTGAAAACCCATGCCATAAACTTAATTTAAGATTTGACTTATCTTAAAAGTTAGGTCTAAACTGACCAAATAAACTTGCTGACGTCTTTTATTAATTGTGGAAGGTGAAGACGTTTGCTGGGAAACACAAGCAGCTCCATCTGGATGAGGATGATCTGCACGGCATGTAAGGCAAATGGATCAGTCTTTCCACTTTGTAATCAACTTCGTAACATTTCTGGATTTGTAATTAAGCGTTATTTTCCAAATTAATCGACCATTTTTTTCTTCTTTTTAATTTTGTTTTGAAAAATGTAGCCAGTAAGTATAAAGCGCATTAATGTTCCTAATATTATAAGAGATGTTTTCGTTTTCGGTCTACTTTGTAGGTTTGAACGCCTACAGGTTGATAATGAACTCACAAAAGGTAAGTACATATCACGGTCGATTGTATTAATTTTATAATGTATACTCAAACATCCCAATTGGGCTATAGAAAATAGGGGTATATCGATCTGATTAGCTAAGCAAACTTTCTCTTCTTTTCCTTTCTTTTTATGTCAACTGACTACCTGGCTGCCTGTAGGTGAATAGTTATCAGAAAAACAACTTTTATTTTCATTTCAGGAAGATTAACAATGCAGTCATTTAACAATTTGAATATTAAGAAGATTCTTCGGTACATGGATTTCTTGAAAAACAATAGTCCACGCCACAGATTCCGTTTTAGTCAACAGGCCTGGCTACCACAAGACAAAACCGCTGACCCTGTTTTGAGACGTCTCCACGAAAGGTTATTTCTCCCAAATAATAATAATAATAAATATAATAATAATAAAGTAACTAGAGCGCGATGTCCCGTAGATAAGCGCGGCTGCCATAATTTGCAACAACGTTTTTCCAGCTTGCAACTGACTGCGAGACAAGTTGCAGATCAGAAAATGCCGCATGTTATATTGCGACTTAAAACCAAACTGTTTTGTTTTACAGGATCATAAACCAAGCTGCCGAGAAAAATAGTTCAGGGTGGAGAACCAATGCAGGTCAAAGACTTAATTTAGTAATGCGCACGCACTTGCTATACACGTACCCGTAAATGTGATGTGTTGACTTCGGGCAAAGGACACGCAATGCCTTAATGCATAAATCTGCGAGAGAACAAATTATCGAAGCCATAATTTTCAGAGTAAAAGAAAATGAAGACGACAGTAGATGTTCATTTAAAAGTTTAGTAATCGCTTCCCACGCCGGGAATCGAACCCGGGCCGCGGCGGTGAGAGCGCCGAATCTTAACCACTAGACCACGTGGGATTGCTCGTTGGAGTTAACAATAATTTAAGATCCAGCTTGTTTAGAGCAGGATATTGCGATCCACGGGATAGGACGTGTTCACGGCAAAACATTAAAGAAAGGAGAAGAAAAAAAACATTTTCGGGAAACACTTTTTCATTTTCATCAAATTAGCTGATTTTTGGTTAATTTGTTTGTTGGGGGGTTTTGAGGGTTGTTACGGAAGCATGTCTCTCTTTAGTTGTAATTTGATTTAAATGTTTGCAATCTGTAGAATTTTTTTTTCACTGAATTTTCGGTGTCATCTGTCCAACTTCATCAGAGTGTAAAGTGGATGTTTCTTATAACGTAGCTTACATCTATTTTTCACTCTGATGCAGGTGCACAGATGCAACCAAAAATTCATTGAACAAAAACCTACAGATCAGATATATTTAGGTCGTATAATCAGTGTCCACCAATCGCAACAATCGAACTATCTTTAGTTGTACATAAGTTTAGGTAATTAAACCGTTAAAATTGATTTGGAAGGACCCTTCAAGAAAAGAAAAAAAGAGACCACGTGGGAATCCTATCTTAACCAGGTTTCCGCCTTAGAGCCAATCAACAGTTACGAAAATTTCAAATGTATGATTGACAGGTCTAGTTACTGAAAAAAAATTGACACATTTTGTAGGCACAAAACGGCTTTGATGCACTGGCAAGGCGCAAACATTATAAAAATGTTGCACTATAAAAGACTATTGACACGTATAATAAACACTCGACGTCTATGTTAAGTTCCCCTCGCCTTCGCCTCGGGGAACATTAAGGTCGAGGGAAAACAAAACTCACTGTTTGCCGTGGGCTAGTCATTAAGTGTTTTGTTATACCTCCCAACTCAAATATAGGAAAAACTGCGAAACAATTCTTTGCTTGAAGCCGGGAGGCATAACAAATTTGCCTCGGTTTCAAGGTGCACGACCTAATCACGTGCGAGTCGAAAATTTAAATCATTGTCTCCCTAGGGAATTAGTGAGTTTTGCTCCCCTTAGGTTGTCAGTGAGTTTTGACCCACGACACGTGACACGTTCTCCACCTATCGGAAAACGTATTTGAGTTGGGAGGTATAACAACGGACGATGTTTTCTAGGTTGTTAGGTACGAAAAGTTCGGCCATTTCCATGCTCACATGGATTCCACCATCAGAGACCCTAATGTTCCTTGCTGTCATCAGAATTATCTCAGAGCATCCGACTGCAGAGTCTGCAGGTTGGTTATTTATTAAAGCCATGCGTAGTCCCCATATTACAAAAGGCATAAATTACTGCAGTTACGGCACCAAAGACAAGGGACATGCTTCAGTAGTCATTTCTTTATGACTACTGAACCATTTTCAAACCGGGCACTGTCCAGTAGCATTTCGTGTTAATTTACTTCCAGACATAGTAGCAAAATTCGTCAGCTTTTACTAAAATATTGAAAAAGCTGTAAACAGTTTTAAAGTCAAAAACTACATCTTGAAGAGAAAAGAGAGTAGAAGTCTCCATAAAAGGGCAGTATGACCCATCACTTTTTGTCTCTTCAGACCTGTTTATGCTTTAACTTTCTCTATACATCTACCTTGATGCATTTGATAATGCTTTCGTCTGTTTAATGCTTTCATCTGTTTTCTTTTTCTATCTTTTTTTCAGATTTATTACGATCCTGTATTTCCTTAACGATGTAGAAGAAGGAGGGCAAACAGCCTTTTTGATGGCTGATAACACTACAATCACTCCAGAAGTAAGAAATTAACCCCAGTGAATTGTAATGAAGTGAACTTAGCTTGCAAGTTTGCACACCAGTTAAATTACTGAGTTACTGATCAATGCAAGACGAGATGACCGACCAGTAACCAAAAGTCTTACTACAAAAGTGCACATCCCTCGTGGTCTAGTGGCTAGGATTCGGCGCTCTCACCGCCGCGGCCCGGGTTCGATTCCCGGCGTGGGAATTTGCTTTTTTCTGCTTTTCCTTTGGTTCAAAACTTTAGTGAGTGGTAATTACGCAAAGAAGTTCACAGTAGTTGTTTAGTTGTCAAGATATTTACTGAGAAATGTTGGTTGGTGGCTTGGTCTAGAAACACACTGCTTCAATACAAGACAAAAAGTCAAAACCCCAGCTGCAGCAAACTATGAAAACTAAACAATAACAATACACACGGTCATTACATATCAGTTTTATGTCCTGCACTATTTAATGGAGGAAAAAAACCTGAAAATTCTTTCAACGGAAACTAATCATTTATTTGATTGGGAATAGAGCGTAACTACATGTAGTGTCAAGTCAGTTGAGAGTTGGCCAAGTTATAGTAAAACAAGTAGTTAAAATTTTGGCCCGATTATCAAATGTGATAAAAATCAACTTGAATGATAATCTTAAGACATCGTGTTGGTCCATTAAATTCTGATCCCCTCGGCGGTGTTCTAACCTGGCCAGTTTGATGTTCACTTAGAGAACATGACGAAGTCTTTTTATTACTTTACAATATTTTTAGGAAATTGAAAGAACGGATGAGATCAATCTGAGTATGAATTGCCGTTCGGCCGATCTTATTCTGCCACCAAAGAAAGGCACCTTCATCATGTGGTATAACAACTTCATTGACCCCGAGAGCGCTCTGCTTGGGTCCGTGGACCGTCGTACATTGCACGGCGGGTGTGACGTCATCAGAGGAGAGAAATGGATCGCTAACAATTGGCTGACGGCGCCTACCAAGCACTCAAGATACATTAAGAGCATGTTTGACACAGGATTCGATTGAAAATCTCAGTCCATTTGATTTACTAGTTAGTCTCCTCGTGATAACAAAACAATTGTAGAGTATGTGTTCCACAACATGCGTTGAGTTGTGCTTGAGCTTTGTTCTGTATTAGTAGTGCTTTTTAGACGGTTCTTAGTGCTATGATCACTGCATGAAAACTGTACGTAAGGGTTGTCCTCCACGCGTCTATAGTGAGCCAATATTCACTTGAAGTTGATAAAGGTAAACAGCCTTTCGTAAAGAAATTGTGAAGCTGACTTCTCGAGCTTTAACCTTTCTCGTGAGAGCAATGTCAGCGAACAGTTCAAGACACAAGCGAAATTAAAGACATGTGAAATGATAAACACTTGCCTATTTACCAGCGCGTATGGGCGCAATGCACAATAAATCGTAATGGCGTTATAATGCGTCTACGATTCCAAAACAACTCAGTCCGCCCTATTAGAAGAAACTATATCTTAGCCAATGTTGTGAATAAAGACGATGACTGCAAAACACTTTCCAAAACACTTTCCAAAACGCTTTCCAAAATAAAGTGAAGATAAATGCGAAACTGTTTGCCATAACACTGCGCCTGCGTACCTGTTTAAAGGGTGCCAGTTGTATGATGTTCGGATGGCCGAATCGACGTTTAGTACGTCTTAGTCTTCCTTGTCTTCTCGACTGTCGTGTTCTGTGGCTGAATCGACGTCTGGTCGTGCTACTATAGGTGTTCCAATAAAGCGTCCGTGTCTTGAGTCTACTCCTGTTGCCTTTTACTAAAGATTTCCGAGGATGAGGACAACTCGAATGAGTCTTTAGACTAATTTTCGTCGCCCTGCCTCTTGGCAGGGCTAATAACTTAACAGGTGAAGTGTATACGCGGTTATTGACCAACCTTTTTCGGTCAAGATGGCTGGATATTGGCCAAGTTCCTTAGCGTGTTTTTGGACTGAGACGGACGGTGAAAGAGGCCAATATCCCGCCATCTTGACCGAATAAGCTTGTTCAATAACGGATTTATTAGTATAAGACTTTCGAGGAAATTGTCCTTGCGGGACAGCAGGTCGTCCCGAGCGGGCATGATAGCGCCATCTTGCCCGCTCGGGGAGTCAATTATAGCGCTGGGTTTGGTTCATCTTGCCCGTTCACGGAGCTAGCCATATAATAAACGACGTTTCTCAGACCGCTTCCATTAGTTAGGGTTGACCTATCAGCACTATCAGCACGAGCATATTTTAAGGAAGTCTTACATACAGAACTACGTGTGTATTTGGGTTTACGTACGTTAAATGCAACATTCCTGTAACCATTGTTCAATCTTGTAACTCCTATCTATCTAGCCACCACCCTGAGTCACCTACCCCGCTGCTGCCTCCCTACCCCTCTCCCTACCCCCACCCCGTTGTTTATATGGCTAAGTTTGGCCCTCAAAAGACATCAATAACACTTTCAGATCACAAAATTAAATGCTTCAAGCATGATATTTTTCGTACGTTTGGCCGAAATGTTCTCATATTTTCAGGATTTGCAAAAAAAGAGATGATCTTTTCACATTTAGTTAGTCAACAATCAGCTAATGTTAGCGAATATCATTATTGTTTTTCCCGTTTTCTGTTAAAATTCAGGCTATGAAGTGCACAAGTAAGTAAGAGGACACCAATAGCCTTTGGCTATAAACATTGACTACCGAAGGTAAATGAAAGTCGTTTATTTACTGATCGAAAACAAGAAACGAAAACGAAAGGAAAATAGTTGAAAATAACGATTACATTCCCACGCCGGGAATGGAAACCGGGCCGCGGCGAAGAGAGCGCCGAATCCTAACCACTGGACTACGTGGGATGTTCTCTCGCAATTCCAGTATTTTGTAACATCAATTTTCCTAATTTGTTGAGCTGCGTGATTGCTGATCTGGCGGCAAAAAAAAACAACAAAAAAAAATTCCTTACCTTTTCTTAAAGCAACGATATGGGAAGTTCCTTGCTCCTCATTTTCCGAATTTGCTCCCCACTATCTCCGTTGCAAGCCGCTATTAACGATCTGAGAGAACACCCGTTTTAAATTGGTTACCCTCGATGCAAGGTGGTAACACGTTAAACATTAACGATGTATTGAAGACCATTGAACAAGAATAAAAGTAAGCCAAATTACCCTGTTCAAGTTACAGTTCCCCAAAAAGATATCTTAAACCTGTCACCCTACTTATGTCCTTACAGTAACCAAATCAAGGGTGCGTTCCTTTAGGGTGATCCGGATCCGAATCAGTGATCCAAGATCACTCGGATCATGGTGCATCAAAGGAACCGACGAATCCACTCTGGTCACGGATTCATCGGTTCCTTTGACGCACCATGATCCGAGTGATCTTGGATCCCTGATCCTGGTCCAGATCATCCCAAAGGGACGCACCCTAGATCTCTTTTGTCAACCTCAAGATCATATTTCAGAACACATGCCGCATCAAATCCCACTTTCCATACAAAATACACTTCAACCGCTCTCAGAAATCCAAAGTCATCTATAAAGCCGGTTTCTGGGGCTGTAATTAATGAATTATCTGACGTGGGCAAAACAAAACGAAGACTCCTTGACGGGAAAACGGAAAATTACAAGGCCCCTGCAAAAATTGACCATTGATCAGCCATTGCTGATCATGTGAAAACCACTGGTCACAACATAAAATGGGATCACTTTGACATTCTAGCGCCCGACAAAACTGACTTTCCATGATTGCAGAATTGAGGAGATTCTGTTCATTCAAGAGCTTAAGACTTCACTAAGATAATGACACTGTCAGTACTGAAAAGTTGTTGCTTTACTAGCTGTTACTCATGCTGAATACGCGCATGCGTATTTGTAGACTTCAGTGCATTTATGTCCCACACGCTGTGTAGCATCCTGTAAAACAAAACACCTAGTATCCAGAATCCACAGTAACTCTGGTTTTCCTTCAACACGCACAAATCTTTCGCCTTTTACTAAAGATTTCCGTGGAGGAGAACAACTCGAATGAGTCTATTGACCAATTTTTCGACGCTCTGCCTGTTGGCAGGGCTCATAATTTAACAGATAAAGTATACCACGTTTCTACCGCTTCAGTCAGTAATGGTTGACCTCGTAGTACCAGCATGAGGATATTTTAGGCAGTCTAACACAGGAACATTGAGTTTCTCGTGTAGAAGCCATCTTTATGATACGTGGACACGTAAACACGTAAACTCGCGGAAAGGGTTTTCGGCTGATTTTTTTTCTAATTCGGCTTCATTTTTCCGCGAAATGGACTCGATTCAACGTATTTTAATTAATCATTGTACCTTACAGAAACGTTTTGAACTCGTATGAAGTGAGGCGTCAAAACTGCTCCTCAATATTGGTGCCATTCCTATTTTATACGCCAAATATCTTTGCGTACTCCTCACTACATGTGCATTTGGGTTTACGCAATACAACATTCTTCTAACCATTTCTGGTAACTCATATCTACCTGGCCACTCCCGTTCCCTAACATGCTGCTGCTTTCCTACCCCTCTTCCTACCCCTACCCCCTTATTTACATGGTTAAATTTGGCTGTAAAAACACCAAAGTTGAGCATTCAGATCACTAAAATGAAACTTCATGGCACAATATATTCCGTAGGCTTTTGCAAACTGTCAGGATTTGCAAAGAGATGATATTTTCCCATTTATTTATTCAACATTAGTTCATATTAATAACTATATCCCATTTAATGAAAAAGAAAAAAAAGAGAAAAAGTCCCGTGCATACGGCGGCTGCGCCCGCAGTACGAGCGGCAGTCAAAACTGAGCTGTCCTACCGAAACGAGACGAAAATAGCCTTTTTCTTCACAACTAACAAAAACAAACACGATACTAAAGTTCTTTTGGCCTCTTCCAATAGTTAACTTGAGAATTCCGGGTTTAATTTCACGAGGTGCAGCATATTTTGTTCAAAATAACACAACTATTATCCTACCTGGCGACACTCGACGAACTCGGCGAGCGAGCGCGAGTTGCCATGCCGAACGCCGAACATCCATTTTTGGCGCCAAATTAGAAGCTTGGAGACACAAAATGTTTGATACTTTTTACTTTCACAATGTGATGTGGTATTTGGAATTGTAAATCTCTTTTTCTGAATATTTAAAGCCGTCTCTAGTGAGAAAAGTTACCTGATTTCGATGCCATTCCTGTTAACTTACATTGACGTCAGGACAGTGAAGTTTTTCCCACCCGTTGAACTCTGATTGATCAATTCAAATTTCAGGCGAGCTAGCCGTATGCAAGGTCTGGCCATAAGAACACAATTATTAAGTACGAGAAACCCCCTAGCCTTTGGCTATAAACACTGACCAAAGGTAGATAAAGGTTGTTTATCTATTTTTAAATTTTTTTTTCAGGAGTCAAATCAAAAACGAAAAGAAAAAAAGTATTTACATTTCCACGCCGGGAATCGAACCCGGGCCGCGGCGGTGAGAGCGCCGAATCCTAACCACTAGACCACGTGGGATGTTCACTAGGTTCCAGAATCAGTTATAGAAATAACATTGCAATCAAATTTGCCAATTATTCTTATGAATTGCATGATTGTTGATTTTGCCAAGAATCTTGACGTTTTCTTAAAGTACAAGCATATTTCTATACTTGCCTATATGTTAATTTTGTTTTGTTTTGTTTGTTTGTTTGTTTGTTTGTTTGTTTGTTTGTTTGGGATTTTTGTCATTACTTCAGCTTAGAAAAGCTAGAGAAGACTTTCATAAGGAAAAACACAAAATTCCAAGACCGGGTTTCAAACCCGGGTTGTCGTAGCAGATAAATGTCTATAGGTCAATACCCTTAGCCATACCGAGTTGGTGAGAGCGTTAATCTGTAAACACAGAACTCGCAGAAAGGCTATACCTTGCGTTGCTCATGTGTTCAATTATTACGCAAAGAGACAAGCAAAGAAGAAGAAAAAAGAATTAAGCTAATTATTAATCAAATCCGATATCATAAGAACTTTTGATGTGATTTGAATACTTTGTTGGTGCTATGAGCCAGTTGTTGGCGATCCACTTTTCTCCTTTATATTAATGACGTCACATCCAACGTGAATGGAATATCGGTCTAAATCTCCAAGAAGACCGCTGTCTTTCCACTTTGTAATCAACTTCGTAACATTTCTGGATTTGTAATTGAGCGCCGTTATTTCACACATTAATCCACCATTTCTTTCTTCTTTTTAATTATGTTTTGAAAAATGTAGCCAGTAGGTATAAAGCGCTTTAATATTTCTAATATTCTAAGACATGTTTTCATTTTCGATCTACTTTTTAGGTTTGAACGCGTACAGTTTAAGGGGACTTACAAATGGTAAGTGCACATGGTTCGATTGTATTAATTTTATAATGTATACTCAAACATCCCAATTGGGCTAAAATAGGGGATATATCGATTTGATTAGCCAAGGCAAACTTTCTCTAGTCTCTCTTTTCCTTTCTTTTTATGTGTGCTTTTGTGTTACTTTCCTGACCTGGGATTTATTTTCATTTAACGTTGATGTCAACTGACTACCTGGCTGCCTGTGGTTGAATAGTCATCAGAAAAACAAAACTTTTATTTTCATTTCAGGAAGATTAACTATGCAGTCATTTAACAAGTTGAATATTAAGAAGATTCTCCGGTACATGGATTTCTTGAAAACAATAGTCCACGACACAGATTCGGTTTTAGTCAACAGGCCTGGCTACCACAAGACAAAACCGCTGACCTTGTTTTGAGACGTCTCCACGAAAGGTTATTTCTCCCAAATATTGTAAAGTAACTAGAACGCGATGTTCCGTAGGTAAGCGTGGTTGCCATAATTTGCAAAACAGGTGTTAACGCGCGCAACAACGTTTTTCCAGCTTCCAACTGACTACGAGACAAGTTGCAGATCAGAAAATCCGGGATGTTATATTGCGACTTAAAACCAAACTGTTTTGTTTTACAGGATCATAAAGTTAACCAAGCTGCCGAGAAAAATAGTTCAGGGTGGAGAACCAATGCAGGTGAAACTGATTTAATTTGGTACTGCGCATACACTTGTTATCCACGTACATGTAAATGTGATGTGTTGACTTGGTGCAAAAGGAACGCACTGTTTTAATGCATAAATCCGCTAAAGAACAACTTAAAGAGGCGGTAATTTTCAGAGTAAGGGGAAATGAAGTCGAAATTAGATTTTAATGTAAAAGATAAGTAATCACTTCCCACGCCGGGAATCGAACCCGGGCCGCGGCGGTGAGAGCGCCGAATCCTAACCACTAGACCACGTGGGATTGCTTGTGTACGGTCAGATTAATTTAACATCCGGCTTGTTCAGAACAGATTGTGCGATCCACGGAATAGGACGTGTTCACAGTAAAACATCAAAGAAAGGTTAGAAGAAAAAAGAAACAGTTGCGGGAAACAGTGTTTCATTTTCATCAAGTTAGCTGATTTTTGGTGTTATTTTTTCGTTGGTTTTTTTTTTGAGGGCTGTTACGGAAGCATGTCTCTCTTTAATTTTTAGCTGTAATTTGATTTAAATGTTTGCGATCTGTAGGGTTTTTTTCCTGAATTTTCGGTGGCACCTGTCTAACTTCATCAGAGTGTAAAGTGGATGTTCGTTATAACGTAGCTTACATCCATTTTTCACCCTGATGAAGGTGGAAAGATGCCACCGAAAATTCAGTGAACAAAAACCTACAGTTCGGATATATTTAAGTCAAATAATCAGTGTCCACCGATCGCAACAATCGAAGTATCTTTAGTTGTACGCAAGTTTAGGTATTTAAACCGTTAAAATTGATTTAAAAGCAGAAGTGCAGTGTGTCCATCAAGTATTAACACCAGCCGGAGGACTCTACAAGGAAAGAAAAAAAGACTTTCCCACGCCGGGAATCGAACCCGGGCAGCGGCGGTGAAAGCGCCGAATCCTAACCACTAGACCACGTGGGAATCCTATCTTAACCAGCTTTCCGCCTCAGAGCAAATCAACATCGATCAATTACGAAAATTTCAAATGTATGATTGATAGGTCTAGTTATTGAAAAAAAAAATGACACATTTATCAGGCATAGAACAGTCTTAATGCATCGATTAGGCGCAAACATTATAAAAATATTGAACTTAAAAAGGTTATTGACACGTATAATAAGCACTTTATTACTAGCCCCAAGCGAAACAGTGAGTTTTGTTTCCCTCGACTTCAATTAGGTCGAGGGGAAACAAAAACTCACTGTTTGCCGTGGGACCAGTCATTACGTGTTTTGTTATACCTCTCAACTCAAATATAGGTAAAATTGCCGGGAGGCACAACAAATTTACTGCAGTTTCAAGGTGCACGACATGATCATGTGTGATTCGAAAATTCAAGTCATTGTTGCCCTATGGAGTTAGTGAGTTTTGTTCCCCTTAGGGTGTCAGTGAGTTTTGACCCACGACACGTGACACGTTCTCCTCCAATCGGAAAACGTATTTGGGTTGGGAGGTATAACAACGGACGATGTTTTCTAGGTTGTTAGGTACGAAAAGTTCGGTCATTTCCATGCTCACATGGACTCTACCATCAAAGACTCTAATGTTCCTTGCTGTCATCAGAATAATCTCAGAGCATCCGACTGCAGAGTCTGCAGGTTGGTTATTTATTAAAGCCATGTGCAGTGTCCATATTACAGAGGGCATAAAATACCGTAGCTAACACCAAAGACAACGGACATGCTTCAGTATTCATTTCTTTATGACAACTGAACATGAACTACCAGGCTCAGTTCAGTAGCATTTCGTGTTAATTTACTTGCAGACATATCAGCAAAATTCGTCAGCTTTTACTAAAATATTGAAAAAAATATAAACAGTTTTAAAGTAAAAACTACTTCTTGAAGAGAAAAGAGCCTTGGAATTCTTGTGAAATAAATGACTAAGGTTGTTAACAGTTCATTTCAATTTTATTGGTCCGTAAACTACGTTCGCCAACGCCCATAAAAGGGCAGAATGACCCATCACCTTTTATCTGTTCATGTTTATGATTTAATTTTCGCCATACATTATTTTGATGCATTTGATAATGTTAGTTTTACTGTTTTATCCGTTTTCTTTTATTTTCTTTTTTTCAGATTTACTACGATACTGCATTTCCTTAACGATGTAGAAGAAGGAGGGCAGACAGCCTTTTTGGTGGCAGATAACACTACAATCACTGCAGAAGTAAGTAATTAACAACCCCAGTGAATTGTAGCAAAGTGAACTGAGCTTGTAAGTTTGCACGCCAGTTAGTTACTGATCAATGCAAGACGAGATGACTGACCAGTAACCAAAACTGTTACCACAACAGTGCACATCCCACGTGGTCTAGTGGTTAGGATTCGGCGCTCTCACCGCCGCGGCCCGGGTTCGATTCCCGGCGTGGGAATTTACTTTTTTCTGCCTTTTGTTTAGATTCAAAGCGCGTGTGGGTATTATTTACACAAAGTAGCTTACAGCAGTTGTTAGTTGTCAAGGTGCTTCCTGAAAGATTTTGGTTGACGGCTTGGCCTAGAGACGCGTATATCCAACGAGTAAATAACAAGACAAAAAGTCAAAACCGCAGCAAACTCTGAAAACTAATAAACAAAAACAATATACACGGTCATTACATCTCCATTTTATATCCTGCACTCCTTAACTGAAGAAAACAACAAGCTTTTTTTGAATGGGAATTTAACATTTATTCAACTGAGAAGAGAGCTTAATTAGCTAGTGTCAATTCAGGTCAGAGTTGGCCAAGTAATAGTATTCAAACGTAATAGTGAAATAAGTAGTTAAAATTTGGCCCGATTTACAAATGTAATAAGAATCGACTTAAATGATAATCTTAAGACATCGTGTTGGTCCACTGAATTTGTGAGCCCAATTCTGAACCCCTCGGAGGTGTTCTAACCTGGCCAGTTTGATGTTCACTCAGAGAACATAACAAACTCTTGTTATTCCTTTATTGTATTTTTAGGAAATTGAAAGAACGGATGAGTCTGTTGGTTCAAAGCGTTAGTGAGTAGTAATTACGCACAGCAGTTCACAGTAGTTGTTTAGTTGTCAAGATATTTACTGAGATTTGTTGGTTGGCGGCTTGGTCTAGAGACACACTGGTCCAATACAAGACAAGTGGTCAAAACCGCAGCTGCAGCAAACTATGAAAACTAAAAACCAACAATACACACGGTCACTACATATCAGTTTTATGTCCTGCTCTATTTAATGGAGGAAAAAAAACCTTGAAATTTCTTTGAATGGAAACTAATCATTTATTTGATTGGGAATAGAGCGTAACTACATGTAGTGTCAAGTCAGTTGAGAGTTGGCCAAGTTATAGTAAAACAAGTAGTTAAAAGTTTGGCCCGATTATCAAATGTGATAAAAATCAACTTGAATGATGATCTTAAGACAACGTGTTGGTCCATTAAATTCTGATCCCCTCGGAGGTGTTCTAACCTGGGCAGTTTGATGTTCACTTAGAGAACATAACGAAGTCTTTTCATTCCTTTATAATATTTTTAGGAAATTGAAAGAACGGATGAGATCAATCTGAGTATGAATTGCCGTTCGGCCGATCTTATTCTGCCACCAAAGAAAGGCACCGCCATCATGTGCTATAACAACTTTATTGACCCCGAGAGCGGTCTGCTTGGGTCCGTGGACCGTCGTACATTGCACGGCGGGTGTGACGTCATCAGAGGAGAGAAATGGATCGCTAACAATTGGCTGACGGCGCCTACCAAGCACTCAAGATACATTAAGAGCATGTTTGACACGGGATTCGATTGAAAATCTCAGTCCATTTAATTTACTAGTTAGTCTTTCCGTGATAACAAAACAATTGATGCTGCATGTAAAGATAATGAGAATGGTTGCTAGCTTGGGAGTTCAGACTGATTTTTTGGCTGTTCTCGCACAGCCGAGACAATGTAACAGCCGAATGGCTAAGGCTTTAGCATATTCGGGACATTATCTAAAGGCTCACATTGACCAAAGCTATAGATACGAACAATCAAGCGAGCAATTGTACAGGAAATGAAAAGTCACATTTTTTCCTACTATGGATGTAAAAATAAAAATGGATGTAATGACCTTTGCATTGTGTAAGCCAAAATAAGAGATGAATTTGGAAGACGCTGAGGCTACGGTCGACAATAAATAAATAATGGGAAGAACAGAACACAATCAGGAGCCTTCACTCCGATTGAGGTGTCTCTCGAACTCTGACCAAGGCATAAACTGTATTCTGCCGGCATTATTTTCTAGTCCAAGTAGAGCATGTGTTCCACAACATGCGTTGAGTTTTGTTTTAGCTTTGTTCTGTATTAGTATTACTTTTTAGACGGTTGTTAGTACTATGATCACTGTATGGAAACTGTACGTAAGGGTTGTCCTCCACGCGTCTATAGTGAGCCAATATTAACTTGAAGTTGATAAAGGTAAACAACCTGTCGTAAAGAAATTGTGAAGCTGACTTCTCGAGCTTTAACCTTTCTCGTGAGAGCAATGTCAGCGAACAGTTCAAGACACAAGCGAAACTAAAGACATGCGAAATTAAAAACACTTGCCTATTTACCAGCGCGTATGGGCGCAATGCACATTAAATCGTATTGGCGCTATGATGCGTCTGCGATTCCAAAAACAACTCAGTCCGCCCTATTAGAAGAAACTATATGGCAGCCAATGTTGTGAAAAAAAGACGATGACTGCAGAAATGTGTCGTAAAATAAATTGTTCCTGAATTGCTGTAACTGTATATAATCTGCTGGACAAGTGAGCAATAGTGGAACTGGGAAACGGGTCTAAACAATCATCACTTGTTCTCGAGATTTTATTTGCATCGAGGAAGACCAAAACACTTTCCAAAATAAAGTGACAATAAATGCGAAACTGTTTGCTATAACTCTGCGCCTGCGTACCTGTGTAAAGGGTGCCAATTGTATGATGTTCGGATGGCTGAATCGACGTTTGGAACGTCTCAGTCTTCCTTGTCTTCTCGTGTGTCGTGTTCTGTGGCTGAATCGCCGTCTGGTCTTGCTACTATTGGTGTTGCAATAAAGCGTCCGCGTCTTGAGTCCACTCCTGTTGCTGTTTTGCCCAAGAGCCATACCTTGTCTATTCGTCTATACCTGTCTCGCCCGCGTTTTCCTCTTGTTAGTACTTTTGCTGCTTCGCCTGTCCAGTCAAGTTTCGTTGTTGCTCTGTTGAATCCTGTTAGTACTGTTGCTGCTTCGCCTGTCCAGTCCAGTTCCGTTGTTGCTCCGTTGAGTCCTGTTAGTACTGTTGCTGCTTCGCCAGTCCAGTCCAGTTCCGTTACTGCTCCACTGAGTCGTGTTAGTACTGTTGCTGCTTCGCCTGTCCAGTCCAGTTCTGTTACTGCTCCGTTGAGTCCTGCTAGTACTGTTGCTGCTTCGCCTGTCCAGTCCAGTTCCGTTACTGCTCCGTTCAGTCCTGTTAGTACTGTTGCTGCTTCGCCTGTCCAGTCCAGTTCCGTTACTGGTCCGTTGAGTCCTGCTAGTACTGCTGCTGCTTCGCCTGTCTAGTCCAGTTCCGTTACTGCTCCGTTGAGTCCTGCTAGTACTGTTGCTGCTTCGCCTGTCCAGTCCAGTTTCGTTAGTGCTGTTGCTGCTTCGCCTGTTCAGTCCAGTTTGGTCGCTGCTCCGTCTAGTCCTGTTAGTTCTGTTCCTGCCTCACCCGTTGCTCTTGTCTTGCCTCCAGCGTTTTCCGTCCTCTGTGTTGACCTCGTATCTCTTCGTTTGTTCCCGTTGTTTCCATCGTTCGGATTGCTGTTCCCGTTTAGTTGTTCACTCCTTTTGGCCTCTTTTTTTCGTATATACCTTTGTTACGTTGAGTTTGGACTGCTTTGTTTGTTTTTGGTCTAGGTTTTTTTTGCTTACATTTTGGTGGCGAATGTATTTTTATATAGGATAAGACTGTTGACAGGTGCCCCTCCCGGGTTCACCTTTCGCCGTTGTACTGAAACAGTGTTCGTTTGTCCTCAGTGTTGTCTGACGTTTTACCTGTTTGTTCCTCGTTTGTTTGTTTCTATGTTATTTGTTTGTAGGGGCGGGGTTCGATCCCCCGGTGCCGTTGTGTGACGGATTAGTGTGTTTGTCTGGCGGACATTGCACTCTCCATTGCACGTTGGGGGCCCGGCCATTCGCCTTAAACATAAAAAACTCTGGTTTTCCTTCAACACGCATAAATCTTTCGCCTTTTACTAAAGATTTACGTGGAGGAGAACAACTCGAATGAGTTTTTAGACTCATTTTTCGTAGCCCTGCCTCTTGGCAGGGCTTATATTCTTAACAAATGAAGTGTATATGCGGTTATTGACCAAACTTGTTCGGTCAAGATGGCTGGATATTGGCCAAGTTCCTTAGCGTGCTTTTGGACTGAGACAGACGGTGAAAGAGGCCAATATCCAGCCATCTTTACCGAATAAGCTTGTTCAGTGAAGGATTTATTATAAGACTTTTGAGGAAATTGTCCTTGCGGGACAGCAGGTAGTCCCGAGCGGGCATGATAGCGCCATCTTGCCCGCTCGGGAAGTCAATTACAGCGCTGGGTTTGGTTCATCTTGCCCGCTCACGGAGCTAGCCATATAATGAACGACGTTTCTCAGACCGCTTCCGTGAGTGACGGTTGACCTATCAGCACTATCAGCAGGAGCATATTTTAAAAGAGTCTTATATACAGAACTACGTGTGTATTTGGGTTTACGTACGTTAAGGGCAACATTCCTGTAACCATTGTTCAATCTTGTAACTCCTGTCTATCTACCCACAACCCTCTGAGTCACCTACCCCGCTGCTGCCTCCCTACCCCTCTGCCTACCCCTCCCACTACCCCCAACCGTTATTCATATGGCTGACTTTGGCTCTCAAAAGACATCAATAAAACTTTCAGATCACCAAATTAAATGCTTCAAGCATGTTATTTTCCGTACGTTTTGCCCAAATGTTCTCAAATTTTCAGGATTTGCAAAAAAAGAGATGATCTTTTCCCATTTAGTTAGTCAACAATCAGCTAATGCTAGCGAATATCATTATTAATTTTCCCGTTTTCTGTTAAAATTCAGGCTATGAAGTGCACAAGTTTAGTAAGAGGACACCAATAGCCTTTGCCTATAAACATCGACGACCGAAGGTAAGTAAAGGTCCTTTATTTACTGATCGAAAACAAGAAACGAAAACGAAAGGAAAATAGTTGAAAATAACGATTACATTCCCACGCCGGGAATCGAACCCGGGCCGCGGCGGTGAGAGCGCCGAATCCTAACCACTAGACCACGTGGGATGTTCTCTTGTGAGATGATCAACTTTGAATGTTAGATTGTAATGCAATCCCAGTATTTTGTAACATCAATTTTCCCAATTTGTTGAGCTGCGTGATTGCCGATCTGTCAGCAAAAAAAAAAAAAATCTTGATGTTTTCTCAAAGCAAAGATATGGGAAGTTACTTGCTCCTTAATTACGAATTTGCTCCTCACCATCTCTGTTGTAAGCTGCTATTAATGATCTGAGAAAGCTCCCGGTGCAAAATGGTTACTCTCGATGCAAGGTGGTAACACGTTGAACATTAACGATTTGTTGAGGACCATTGAACAAGAATAAAAGTAAGCCAAATAATCCTGTTCAAGTTACAGTTCCCCAAAAAGATGTCTTAAACCTGTTACCCTATTTATGTCCTCACAGTAACCAAATCAAGGGTGCGTTTCTTTGGGGTGATCCGGATCCCGATCAGTGATTCAAGATCACAGGGATTATGGTGCATCCATGGAACCGACGAATCCACTCTGGTCACGGATTCATCGGTTCCTTTGATGCACCATGATCTGAGTGATCTTGGATCACTGATTCTGATCCAGAACATCCCAAAGGAACGTACCTCAAATCTCCTCAAGATCATATTCCAGAACACATGCGCATCAAATCTCACTTTCCATACAAAATTCACTTCAACCGCTCTCAGAAATCCAAAGTCGATCATCTATAAAGCAGGCAAAATTAAACGAACACTCCTTGACAAAAAAACGGAGAATTCCAACACCCCTGCTAAAATTGACCATTCATCAGCCATTGCTGATCATGTGAGAACCACTTGTCACAATATAAAATGGGATCACTTTGACATTCTAGCGTCCGACAAAACTGACTTTCGATGATTGCAGAATTAAGGAGAGTCTGTTCATTCAAGAGCTTAAGACTTCACTAAGATGATGTCAATGTCAGTAGTGAAAAGTTGTTGCTTTACTAGCTGTTACTCTTCTTGCGACTGATGCTGAATACGCGCATGCGTATTTGTAGACTTCAGTAAATTTATGTCCCACACGCTGTGTAGCATCTTGCACAACAAAACACCTAGTATCCAAAATCAATAGCAACTCTGGTTTTCCTTCAACACGTACAAATCTTTCGCCTTTTACTAAAGATTTCCATGGAGGAGAACAACTGGAATGAGTCTATTGACCAATTTTTCCAAGCTCTGCCTGTTGGCGGAGCTCATAATTTAACAGATGAAGTAAACGACGTTTACACCGCTTCAGACAGTAATAGTTGACCTCGTAGTATCAGAATGAGCACATTTTAGGCAGTCTAACACAGGAATATTGAGTTTCTCGCGTAGAAGCCATCTTTATGATACGCGGACACATTAAGTCTTTTAACTCGCGGAAAGAGTTTTCGGCTGAGTTTTTTTTTTTCTAATTCGGCTTCATTTTTTCCGCAAAATGGACTCGATTCAACGTATTTTAATTACTCATTGTATCTTACACAAACGTTTTGAACTCGTATGAAATGAGGCATCAAAACTGCTGCTCAATATCCGTGCCATTCCTATTTTATACGCCAAATATCTTTGCGTACTCCTCACTACGTGTGTATTTGGGTTTCCGCAATGCAACTTTCTTCTAACCATTTCTGGTAACTCATATCTACCTGGCCACTCCCGTCCCCTAACACGCTGCTGCTTTCCTACCCCTCTCCCTACCCCTACGCCCTTATTCACATGCTTAAATTTGGCTCTCAAAGACATCATTAAACATTCAGATCACTAAAATGAAACTTGAAGCACAATATATTCCGTAGGTTTTTGCAAATTCTCAGGATTTGCAAAGAGATGATATTTTCCCATTTATTTATTCAACATTAGTTCATATTAATAACTATATCGCATTTTATGTTTAAATAAAAAAGAAAAAGAAAGAAAAAAAGTCCCTTGCATACGGCGGGTGCGCCCGCAGTACGAGCGGCAGTCAAAACTGAGCTGTCCTACCGAAACGACACGATAATAGTCTTTTTCTTCACAGCTAACAAAAATAAAGACGATGCTAAAGTTGTTTTGGCCTCTTCCGGTAGTTAACTCGAGAATTCCGGGTTTAATTTGACGAGGAACAGCATATTTTGTTCAAGATAACACAACTATTATCCTACCTGGCGACACTCGACGAACTTGGCCAGCGAGTTGCCATACACAACGCTGAAGACCCATTTTTGGCGCCAAATTAGAAGCTTATAGACACAAAATGTTTGATATTTTTCACTTTTCACAATCTGATATGGTATTTGGAATTGCAAATCTCTTTTTCGGAATATTTAAAGCCGTCTGCAGTGAGAAAAGTTGCCTGATTTCGATGCCGTTCCTGTTAACTTACATTGACGTCAGGACAGTGAAGTTTTTCCCATCTTTTGAATTCTGATTGGTCAATTCAAATTTCAGGCGAGCCAGCCGTATGCAAGGTCTGGCTATAAGAACACAATTATTAACTACGAGAAACCCCCTAGCCTTTGGCTATAAACACTGACCAAAGGTGGATAAAGTTTGTTTATTTATTTTTAAAAATTTATTTCCTGAGTCAAATCGAAAACGAAAAGCAAAAAAATAATTACATTCCCACGGCGGGAATCGAACCCGGGCTGCGGCAGTGAGAGCGCCGAATCCTAACCACTAGACCACGTGGGATGTTCACTAGCATCAGTTATAGAAATAACACTGCAAGGAGATTCCAGTATTTTGTAACATCATATTTGCTAATTATTCTTATGAATTGCATGACTGTTGATTTTGCCCAGAGTTTGTTTCTTTTACAAAAAAAAATCGTGACGTTTTCTCAAAGTACAAGCGTTTTCTATACTTGCCTTTATGTTTATTTTGTTTTGTTTTCTTTGTTTGTTTGTTTGTTTGTTTGTTTGTTTGGCATTTTTTTCATTACTTCAGCTTAAAAAAGCTAGAGAAGACTTACAGAAGGAAAAATACAAAATTCTAAGGTCGGGTTTCAAACCCGGATTGTCGTAGAAGATAAATGTTTATTCTCTATTTCCAATTTCTCATAATTCACTCTGTTTGCCCCCAAATTTTGCACAAACTATTGTTGTGAAATTCTCTTGGGAGGTCTGCATATTCGCAAGAGTATTTCACAACAATAGTTTATCCAAAATTTGGGGAGCAAAAAGAGTGAATTATGGACAATTGGAAAATAGAGAATAGGTCAATACCCTTAGCCATACCGAGTTGGTTATCAGACATGACCCTCACGTAATGAGAGCGTATATCTGTAACCACAGAACTCACAGAGAGACTATACGTTGTGTCGCTCATGTGTTCAATTATTACGCAAAGCGACAAACAAAGAAGAAAAAAAGGAATTAATAACACTAGCTAATTATTAATCAAATCCGACATCATAAGAACTTTTGATGTGACTTGAATGCTTTGTCGGTGCTGTGAGCCATTTGTTAGCGATCCACTTCTCTCCTTTAATGACGTCACATCCACCGTGAATAGAATATCGGTCTAAATCTCCAAGAAGACCGCTGTCTTTCCACTTTGTAATCAACTTCGTAACATTTCTGGATTTGTAATTAAGCGTTATTTTACACATTAATTGACCATTTCTTTCTTCTTTTTAATTTTGTTTTGAAAAATGTAGCCAGTAAATATAAAGCGCTGTAATATTTCTAATATTCTAATATTAGAATAATGTATTTCTATATTTGTATATATATTTTTACATTTTAATAAGTGGGGACATCCCTAGTATGGTGCCATTGCGCTTTTGGTTGTCTCCTTCTCCACTGCTTTTTGTTTTGTTTTTTTTTTTCTCTCTCTCTCTCTTTAGTTAGCTATCTTAATTATTCATAATGTATTCGTATTGTATGGAGTAAATCGTAATAAATAAATAACTAATAAATAAAGAGATGTTTTCGTTTTTTGATCTACTTTTTAGGTTTGAACGCCTACAGTTTAACGGAACTTACAAATAGTAAGTACACATGGTTCGATTGTATTGATTTTATAATGTTACGTCCCAGTTGGGCTACAGAAAATAGAGGATATATCGATCTGATTAGCTAAGGCAAACTTTCCCTAGTCTCTCTTTTTATGTGTGCTTTTGTGCTATTTCCCTGACCTGGGATTTATTTTCATTTAACGTTGATGTCAACTGACTACCTGGCTGCCTGTGGTTGAATAGTTATCAGAAAAACAAAACTTTTATTTTCATTTCAGGAAGATTAACAATGCAGTTATCCAACAAGCTCAATATTAAGAAGATTCTCCGGTACATGGATTTCTTGGAAAACAATAATCCACGACACAGATTCGGCTTTAGTCAACAGGCCTGGCTACCATAAGACAAAACCACTCACCCTGTTTCGAGATGTCTCCACAAAAGGTTAGTACTCCCAAACTGTAAAGTAACTAATATAGAACGATGTCCCGCAGGTATGCGCGGTTGCCATAATTTGTAACAAGGGTGTTAATCGCGTAACAACATTTTACCAGCTTGCAACTGACTGCGAGACAAGTTGCAGATCAGAAAATGCCGCATGTTATATTGCGACTCAAAACCAAACTGTTTTGTTTTACAGGATCATAAAGTTAACCAAGCTTCCGAGAAAAATAGTTGAGGGTGGAAAACCAATGCAGGTGAAACTGACTTAATTTATTCAGTAATCCGCGTGCACTTTCTATCCACGTACACGTAAATACCATGGGTTCACCTGGTGCAAAAGGAACGGACTGTTTTAATGCAAACTCGATCCGCGAAAGAACAACTTATCGAAGCCATAATTTTCAGAGTAAAGGAAATGAAGTCGAAGTTAGATTTTAATGTAAAAGTTAATTTATTGCTTCCCACGCCGGGAATCGAACCCGGGCCGCGGCGGTGAGAACGCCGAATCCTAACCACTAGACCACGTGGGATTGCTCGTTAAAACTAAGAACTAGGGTATCTAAAAGATAGTAATGCTGCGGCACATTCTGTTGATAGTGACATATTTAACGCCTTGATTCATTTACCTGCGCGTTCCAAGACTTACATTAACTGTTATTTCTCAAAGTAGTGTCAAATCGTGGTGTCACTTAAAATCTGTCGTTGCATGCATCAACTTCATGCATGATGACGCATCGATGGCGAGGTTTGACAAAGGATCGAGACAAAAAAGCACATTGTGATCTGAAGTATGTTTGGACATAAAACGATACACATCAGCCTCTCCTTTACCAGATCGCGAAAATCGAAAGATGTGGAAATTGTAGGAGCAGAAATCTAACTTATAAATTCTGTACTGGCACGTATTTAATATCTCTAGAACTCGACAGAAGAACACACAGACTGTGTCGAGAACGTGTCCACCGCGATGTGTGAAAATGCTCAAGCTTTAGCTTAAATTCATGTTTCGATGAATAGGAATAGATTGCAGCATTTATGAAATCAGCGTTTTCCACGGTTTTCGTTTGTTTTAATTATTCTACAGGCTTTAGTAACGACGGTTTCTCTTCACTTAAGAATTCGGCGAAGGAGGCGAGACTGCTAAGAAATGACATACTAAGATTAAGATGTCACAATTAATCGTCCAGATTTACAAACTTTCACATACTGCATAGCAAGAGTTGTGAAAGTCAAGCACGATCTCCTTCACATCGCTTTACAGGTAAATCAGAGCAAACTTTCTCAGTGGAATCCAAGCGAAAAAGGACGACGGCTCGACGAGTATGACATCCTCGTGTTGTTCGTGGCGCAATGCACTCCAGTAAAAGTGGCGCAGTGCAGTCTGGTTAACTGCAATGCATTCTGGTAAAAAGTGATGAATTCGAGAATTCGTACCCCCTTCTATATATTCTTCTTAAATCCTGATTATGTTGCTGCTCGCTCGCTACGCTCGCTCCGCAGCAATAATTTTAGATCCGCGTTGTTCAGAACAGATTGTGCGATCCACGGGATAGGAAGTATTCACGGCAAAACATTAAAGAAAGGTTCGAAGGAATAAAAAAAAAAACAGATTCGGGAAACAGTTTTTCATTTTAATCAAATTAACTGATGTTTGGTTTGATTTGTTCCTTGGTTTTTTTTAAGGGTTGTTACAGAAATATGTCTCTCTTTAGTTGAAAAAATTTGATTTAAATGTTTGCGATCTGTAGGGGCATTATTTTCACTGAATTTTCGGTGGCATCTGTCCAACTTCAACAGAGTGTAAAGTGGATGTTCTTTATAACGTAGCTTACATCCATTTTTCACCCTGATGAATCTGGACAGATGCCACCGAAAATTCAGTGGACAAAAACCTACAGATCGGATATATTTAGAGCCAAATAATCAGTGTCCAACGATCGCAACAATCGAAGTATCTTTAGTTGTACGTAAGTTTAGGTATTCAAACCGTTAAAATTGATTTAAAAGCAGAAATGCTGTAAGTCCATCTAGTATTAACACCAGCCGGAGAAAAGAAAAAGGAGATTTTCCCACGACGGGAATCGAACCAGGGCAGCGGCGGTGAAAGCGCCGAATCCTAACCACCAGAACACGTGGAAATCCTATCTTATCCAGGTTTCCGCCTTAGAGTCAATCAACATCGATCAGTTACGAAAATTCCAAATGTGTGCTTGACAGGTCTAGTTACTGAAAAAAAAATTGACACATTTTTCAGGCACAGAACGGCTTTGATGCACTAATAAGGCGCAAACATTACAAAAATATTTCACTTTCAAAGGCTATTGACACGTATAATAAGCACTTAATTACTGGCCCCGAGGGAAACAGTGAGTTTTTTTCCCCTCACCCTTAATGTTCGCCGAGGCAAAGCCGAGGGGAATATTGAGGTCGAGGGGAAACATTTCCATGCACACATGGACCCTAATGTTCGATCGTCATGTGGCTGATTTTTCCTGGTTACTTGCTCATGGTGTAGTTCTCACTACTGATCGTCTTCGTTCGTCTTTTCACATGTCGTCTGTTCCTCCTGATTGTTTTTGTGGTTCTCCCTTAGAGACTGCTGGCCATTTGTTTTTTGAGTGCTCTTTGGCCCAGAGTGTTTTGGCTTGGGTGCAGTCTCTGTTAGTCCTTGCTGTTCCGTCTGCTCCGTCATTGTGTCTCCGTCATGTGCTCTTTGGTTTTGATATTGCTGAGTTCACAGTTATCCCTCTGGTTTTTTCCTATTTGATCAACCTTGCTAAACATCCCATCTGGTTGGCACGTAACGATATCCGTTTTACGAACCAGCTGCCCTCTGCGGTTGATGTCATTGCAGCGGTTCGTTCCCAGGCCTGTTTTATTCTAAAACTCTGGTTTCCCAAGTGTGCGCGCGGGTTTTTCACCAAGCAGTGGGGTGCTTCTGGTGTCATTGCTTCAGTTTCTGGCGACAATGTTCAGTTTAATTTCTAACTTGTAGTCTGCTCTTTCAATGCTCCTACCATACTTTTGTTTGCAAGAAATAAATTGGATTTTAAATAAACGTCGCCCTCAAATAACGAAAAATTTCATAAACGGCGCGGCGTTTAATCGAGTGAATACAGCATTTGTATTGCAATATAATCTAGCATATATGTAAGGCATTTTCGGGCTATTTTGTAGCTTTAGCCTGAAATTGCTTTGCATCCACGTTAGATTACCTTTTTGATTATATTGTAAATCAAAAAAAAAAAAAAAAAAACTAATCGTGAAAATGGCTTTTGAACCCTTTCACCGCCGCAGTCCACCTGGGCTAAATCCCTGCGGTTTAATTTTTCATTTATGCGGCACATCAATAATATAGGAATACAGGCATTATGTAAGATGAGACGATTACCTACGACTGTCACATGTGAGGTAACTGAGAAAGGCCTTGTCATTTTATATGCCCACGATCATCTTTTTATGACAATCATGACGTTGTTGTACGTTTTATGCGCAGGTTGGTAGGGACGAAAATCTTTGTAACAGATCAGATCAAATGTTTTTAATAGCTAGCTTTTGGAGGGAAAGAAAAAGAAAAAAAAATTGTATCAGACCATCCTATAATAATGTTGTTAAATGGAGTCCCGATGTTTGAGATACGTTTATAATTAAGAAAACTCTATAACATGTAACTCCCTGTCCATATAAAATAAACAAGGCTAAAACATCTGTCATGGCACAGCAAACAAAAAAATATTAACAAAGAGAATGGAAAATGTACTTTCTGTACCGCATTATGAATAAAATAAAAATCCGAATATTCCAGTCGTTTAGATTATGCATGCTTAAGCCAAAATTTCCCTTCGTGCAACAAGGAAGAAGTACAACGAAAGCTTACACCAATATGTTACAGTTCAAACTATTTTGCACCTTTGCAGTCAAGGAGGACTAACTTTTATTACAGAAAAACAGCCTTTTCAGATATTGTTTGACTGCGGATCGCACTAGTTTAATTCTCCAGCAGTGTATAATAGGGTTTATTGAGGAGTTGATTAACACAACTGTTGTGGCGTAGTCATAAGCCGTTCCTACTGACCGCGTAGTACCTTTTATTGTTTCAAGAACCATAATCACTACGAAAGGAAGGTAAAAAGCCAACAACAAGCCATAAACATAGAGTACCGTTATGGCTGATTTTTTGCATTTAAGTACCTCAACTGTGTTTTGTTGTAAGTTAGTCATTGTTTGGTTTCGCGTATTTATTTGGCGTTGGTGCTTAAGAGCAATCTGGAATATTTTACTTGTGCAAAATGTAATTGTTAGAAGAGTTGCCATTGCTGTTATACTTGGAAGAATGACCCATTTGTCAAACCAAAACTTTATGATGATCCCAGCAGAACAAATGATCCAAACTCCTACTATAACCATTACCACCCGTGGCACTGTGATCAGACTGCTGTACCGCAGATGCAGGGTTAAAGCGAGAAGTCGATCGAGGCAGACTCCTGTCAAGGTCAATAAAGAAACTGCAGACGTTATCCATCCAAAAAAGAACTGAACCATCCTCAGTTTACAATAAGCGCTGAAATTCTCTAAAAGCTCTGCTAACTTGTAAGCAACGAAGCATGGCTGAACAACCAATCCAACAAGCAGATCTGAAACTGCCAAACAAAATAGCAGCGTAAAAGATGGCGAATGAAGTTCTCGAGATTTGCAAATTACAAGCATGACGATGCTATTTCCCAGTATTGCAGTCAGCGCGAACAGTGCAGTCACAACACACGACAAAATACTTCCTGTAACATCACGTCCTGTTTGCTCCCAATAAACCTCCAAGAAAAAACATTTTAAGTCTGTCACGTTCATGGTTAATCTTAGGTTGTGGGAAGCGGATTATTCGCGATCTCCAGTTACTGCGAGAATGGTCGAGACTGATATGAATAAAATGGAAATCGTTCTTGAATCCAAGTTTCGTCTGTGTGTTCATCTGTTATAAAGAGTATATTATGTCAGAGAAAGAGAAATCGAGCCAATTTAAGCTGTCAAATTTCAACGCATGTCCTCAATTGTCCTTAACTAAAAAAATACTGTACGAGTTATTCAAGAGAAAACACGCGATATTTCTAGTTCAAGTTCTTTTATAATTGTTATGTTTTATATAGGAGCAAGTTCAGAGCGGAGGATTGTAAAAACAATGTGTGAAAACATTGTCAGATTGTTTATGCCTTGTGAAAAGACAACTTTGACGGGAGCATATGGTTTGTCAAGCTGTTTAAGCTGAGTAAAGACATTTTATTTATGCACATATGTAATATGTAATAGTATGTATGTAAGTTGAACATTTTAGAGTTAGAGTCTTCCGTATATATACTCGGCCATCGTGGTATTTAGATATGTTTCACGCTCACCAGCCGGTAGGGATGACCATCGATAGCGGTGCCATTGGTAACATGATCCACTACACAGTCACCCAGCGACGTAACTGCCGTGTCACACCTATTTTTCAATCGGTTTACCAAAGGAGGTGCTCATCCCTACCTCAAGTCTTCGATGAGACATGCTTTTCATTCACCCGCAGCAGCCACGAGTTTATGCCTCGTCCTCCACCGGATCTAATATACACTTTGACCCCGCAACAATCTACTTTTCTCAGACAACAGAGCTAAGTTCAAGTTTCTCCTGAATTGCCGATGACCTGTGTCTGTGGAGGGAACACCACAATAAATCTTCTCTAGGCTTACGTACAAACCCTTCACAAATATGATCTCCGCCTCTCTGTTTTAAAGACCGTGGTCAATCCCCTACAATCCTAGGCTGGTTTTGGAACCCTTGTACTTAACAAGCAAGCGCACATCGTGTTGCCGGTCTCATCATTGTTCTGAGCGCGACACCGTGGGTCAGATGAGGCTCTTCTGCGAATCCAAATAGTCGATCCATACTACATTCTGCAATGCCTCATAAGCCCTTGGCTACTGCTCGCACTATTACACTGCCCAAACCAGACGACCAGGTATGGATTGTTACTACTACGCTGCGTTTAGTAGGGCTCTTTAGTGCAACATTGCGAGGGTCACAGGCAAACTGGCTACATATATCTTGCGAAATAGATGCCCTGACTATCGCTTCAGGCGTCAAACACTTAAGCACATATCTGATCAAGTCTCACCAAAAGGCCTGCATCCTGACAGACAGTAAGCTCTGCATGCATGCGTACGAAAGGCTCACATGTCTACCTTCCTCTCCACCGTCGGTAGATATCAAACCTCAGTCGGGTATTTTTCCGGGTCAGTAATCCCACCTTCCAATCTCGCTAGCCGCAAAGCAGCGCCATGCTGCCATGCTGCCAGATCTGATCTTTGCTGCATAATCCAAGCTTCAACACTAAACCTAAATCTTACGCCCAACTTCAAAAGTAGGTGTAAGGCTGTCCTCTTGCCCTCCACCCGATACTGTCACAGTATTCTTCTCTACAGACATCATTAATCGCTCCAGACAGCTCGTGCTCTTACTATGGGAGTCCGGCACTTCGCTTCCACCAACAGCTCTGCCGGAGGACGAGCACCGTCACATTCTTCGTGAAGCTCTCGTCTTCTTTCGCTTCAAAATGCGTCCTCTTGGGATACAAGGGACACACCTTGCCTTTGGATACAAGGCACACACGGACGACCCACTCCTCAGATAACCCTGGAGATTGGCTATGCCGAGAATAAAAGCAAGAGCCCAGTAGCCGAGGGCAGTCTAGGAAGTAGAAAACGAACTATTTCGTGGCGACCTATTAAGATGTCCCGTATCTCCTACAGCCAACCTGAATGCGAACGCGACCAGTCACGTCACGTAATCTTTCTGCTAGAGAGTTGAGAGACGTGAAATAACGAGATAAATTCACCAACCACCAGATTTCCCTACAGGAAAAGCATGAGCAACGTCTGGCCAATCAGCGGCACATTGAGAAGTCCAAGGCACCAGTTACAAAGTTAGAGTCGTCCAGCAGGTAAAATCTCTGTTAATGATCTCACATACACTGTGACCGGAACGAGACCCAAGTCCGTGACAGTGTCCTAGTTATGGCATTATCAAGGTCTTTTTTGAAACATTAGAAAGTTTTGAAGACATGATTAATTGACCATCGCAGTTATACACACCAATTGAGTAGCCTGAATGTTTTCTTTTTTTCAGGCTTAATTTCACAACTGCTTAAGTTTTTGTATAACTGCGATGAGCAATCGTGTCTTCATATCTTTCTCCGAAGAAAGTCTGTTGGCTTCCACCTCCGTAGTACATCTTACAAAGTGGAGACAACTGTCACCAACGCGCCCCAAATACAAATGTAGATTGATCAGGCGTTGAAACTCCACCTCAACAAACGTTACATACCCTGACTTCTCGCACCATAACAAGTGTAAAATCTACGCTAGGAATGCAATCCAGGAAGTTCCGTGCGATGATGAACTTACCTCTAGCAACAAGGACCAATCCACCTCTCCAGCCAGCCCTGATCAGGAAGGAGATTCCTGTGTCGCTGATATTAGTGACTCTGATACATCTCATCCTACTCGCATATCTTTACGGATACGGCACCGCTCAGTTTGCTATGATGACTCTGCTATAGACTTAACAGTCGCTTCTCTTGGTGGTTTAAACGTCCTTTGATATTTTGTCCCAATCACTTTAGAACTTTAAGGAACAAGAGAAAGGAAGTAACGCGAGAACTGGCCAGCTGTACTTCTGCCGCATGATTACGTAATTCGTTCTTTTTAGCTTTTCTCGTGTTCTGTACACGCGTTTTCGAAGTCTCGTTTATTTAAGGTCATTAAGTTGTGTTACGGACCGTGTTGTCAATCTATCGATCTTCTCTTTACTGGCGCTTTTCAAATTGGGAGGCACTTTGTTGAAATTGTTACTGCTCTTTATTGGTTTACTTAGTGCAAATCCTGACTCTATTTGGTCTAAAGAAGTAAAATCCCACGTCGTCTAGTGGTTAGAATTATGTACTCTCGATCCCTGCGGATTCATGTGCATAATACAAGAGTACATGATGTTAGATGGGACGATTACGTACGACCGTCACATGTGAGGTAACGGACAAAGGTCTTGTGTTCCATTTACACGCCCACGATCATCTTTATATGACAATCATGATGTTTCTTGTACTTTGTTGCGCAGGTGGCGTGGGACAAAAATCTTTGTCACAGGTTTTAAAACAGGTTAGATTAATGTGTTTTTAATAGCTTTCCAAAGGGAAAGAATTATAACTCCAACAAGAACATGCCTAAGACCATCTTATACTGCAGTTAAAATAGAGCCGCGATGGGCGAGGTGCATATGCATTTCGAACCGCACAAAACTGTATAAATCAAACAGCAAATGTGACTGCCCTCAAGCGTCGATCTCAACAGTCCTTATAGAATAAACAAAACCACAACATCTGTCATAGCACAGCAAAACGCAAAAATTAAAAAAGAGAACAGAAAATGTCCTTTCTGTATCGCAACAAGAATAAGTCAAAATCCCGATGAGGTTAAGCCAAAATTTCATTTCTCGCAACAAAGAAGAGGTATAACGAAATCCAAAGCCAAGCTCAAACCATTTTGCACCTAGGCAGTCAAGGAGGGCTAACTATTTTGTATAAAAAAAAAAAAATCAGCCTTTTCAGATAAATTAAATGTTTGACTGTGGATTACACTAGTTTAATTCTCCAGCAGTATATAATAGGGTTTATTGGGGAGTTTATTGACACAACCGTTGTAGCGTATTCGTAAGCCATTCTTGCTGAGGGCGTGGGGCCGTTGATGGCTTCAAGAACCATAGCTACCAGAGACGGGAGATAAAAAACCAGCAACAAACCGTAAACGTAGAGAACTGTCACGGCTGATTTTTTGAATTTAAGTACGTTAACGGCGTTGTGTTGTAAGTTAATCATTGTTTGGTTTTGCGCATTTATTTGGCGTTGATGCTTAAGAGTTATTTGGAATATTTTACTTGCGCAAAACGTAATCATTAGAAGGGTCGACACTGTTAAGATACCTGGAAGAATTACCCATTTGTCAAACCAAAACTTTAATCCAAACTCCTACTATAACCATTACCACCCGTGGCACTGTGATCAGACTGCTGTACCGCAGATGCAGGGTTAAAGCGAGAAGTCGATCGATGCAGACTCCGCTCAGGGTTAAGGAAGAAACTCCAGAAGTTATCGACCCGCAAAAGAACTGAACCATCCTCAGTTTGCAATACGGGCTGAAATAATCTAGAAGCTTCGCTACTTTGTAAGCAACGAAGTATGGCTGAACAACCAATCCCACAAGAATATCTGAGGCTGCCAAACAAAATAACAGCGTAAAAGATGGCGAATGCAGTTCTCGTGTTTTGTAAATTACAAGCATGACGATGCCATTTCCCAGTATTGCAGTCAGCGCGAACAGTGTGGTAATAACACACGACAAGATGCTTGCTGTAACATCATGTCTGATTTGTTCCCAATAAACTTTAAGGAAAAAGCATTCGAAGTTTGTTGAGTTCATCTGGAAGCCAAAGTTGCGGATAACGACCGATACTGATTCGCGATCTCCAGAGAAAAAGCGAAACTAATCTGATAAATAAAAGGGAAATCGCATTGGTTCATGCATTAAGTTTTACATTGCGTGCTCATCTATTATAAATAAGAGTCAAATTTCAAGTCATCGCCTTTTTATGGTGCTTATTGTGCTTTAGATATGTTATTCGTTAGTAACAACAAAACACGCGATATTTGTTGTTATTCCTTTATTCAGTATTATTATTTCTTATTTACGATCAAATCAAAATAGGGTTGTAGAAGAATGTGTGCATAACTAACATGTTTATTTTAAAGATTATTTAAGCCTTGTGAAGAAAAGCTTAGCCCGAAACATATGGCCGGCCTTTCAAGTGTTTCAAGCCACGAATTTTCGAATTACATGTGCCTGATATTAACACATACCTTCAAGTCCTTCGTTGATAAACATTTCTCTAAAAACCAGCTGCACTGCAACATTTATTGCGATTGATCTGGCCATGTTAAACTCCCATGCATCTGGCGAATTTTCTTTGGCTCTTTATGTACCTTTTGTTTGTATTTTCACATGAATGCTCTCCGCTCACTTTTTATGGTTGAATGACAATGATTGGCATGACCTCTAAATAGCCAATCAAAATCACTCCCAAGGAGCAATTCTCGCGGCGGGATCGCCTTGAGTGCAGGCGTGGTACGAAGTATCTTCCTTTCAATAAGCAAATATTGGATTTAAAAGAAAAGGAAAAAGGGATTGTAATCTTCTTCTTCTTCTTCTTCTCCTTCTCCTTCTTTTCATTTATTCATGATCCATGGCCATTTCTGCTCAATATAACAAAGGGAAAATTCAGAAGATGAAAAAAATTTGAATTCAAATGTACCCGCCTACTTATTTCTACATGTACCTAATTTTAACTGACGTAAACTTAATTTTTAAAAAAATGGAACTGGAAGCGGCAAATTTTGGCAAGACTGCTTAAAGAAATTAAATTTCGCGATGCTTTTCAAATATTGATTCCAATCAACAAACAAATAGTCTCAGAATCATACCCACAGATAATTTAGTTTAGTCTTTTTGGACAAACCAATTTTACAATGATATTGGACGAAATGAAGAGCTGGCATACTCGTTTCCGACGAAGCGCAACGTCTTACTTCAAAGGTAAACATTTGCGTTATGAATTTTGCATGTCGTATAATTACGAGGAATATATCGCTCGAGAGAAACAACGCGCAAGTATAAAAACGCTACATAATTATCTAAGGTGACGTTGAGATATAAAGGGTTTTACGCCGGGGGATTTAACTTTGTGCCGTTAATTTTTGGCATAACCTTTTTTTACAAGTCAACATATGAAAGATCATATATTTGAACTGCTGCCCAAAAAGATGTGAAGACATGATTGATTGACAACTTAAGCAGCTCTGAAATTAAAGCCTGAAAAAAATTCCCGCTTGAACGGGATTCGAACCAGCCCATGACCTCTGCGATACCGGTGCAGTGCTCTGCCAACTGAGCTATCAAGCCAACTGGCAGCTGGTCACTTTGTGAGTTCTTTAATAATATACCCGTAGATGATATTTGAACTGCGGATAAAGATATGAAGACGAAATGGTCATCGCAGTTAAGTTCATAACTTTTTTTCGCGGGCGTTTAATTTCGTAATCGTTTTGCTATCGTGGAAATGGAAATAAGATATGCAACAATCAGAAGATCAAACAAGTTTATCTTACTGTTACGTCGCTGCGTTTAATCTTCTTCCTAGAAGTTAACTACCAATGTATTCATCTGCACTGTACGATCGGACACAACTGGCTTGCATAGAATGAGCAACACTGTTATTTCGGGGAAAAAGACAGGGAGCAACTTTTAACGGAAGATAAAATTTCCGGGAATCGTGTGACGGTAAAATTACCGGGACCCAGAGATACAAAAGATAATACTGAATAATAATAGAAAAAAAAAAAACGGGAAAATCCTCAAGAAATATTCTCTTCAGTTTAGACCCTGGTGCAAGAACTCAACACTCCTCTGACCCTCACATTTCTGGCTGTTTAATTTAACGTTGAGCATTTATTGAGCATGCGATTTCTCTAACTGCGGTTACTGATCATAAATCATGCAATAAAGCAACCGTGAAAATGTCCACCGACAGCAAAATTGCTACAATCGATAAATAATTGATTCTGATCGCTGTGGAAGCTGTTTTTCTTTTTTTTCAATTATGGCTCTCCCATAGAAAGTTGCTTCTTATGGAGTGAAAATGAGACTTCTAGATCTTACCTTATTCCTTTTCGTTGTGATTTTAAAGCCCTGTGATTGTACCACTGGTCGTCACGGTAGTACTTCCAAAAAATTTATAAAGCCATGCTTTGATGGAGACGAAATTGAAAACACGTGCTCAGAGCCAAGCGATTCCTGCCACGAGAAGCTAGGAACAGAGTTTAAGCTCGTCCGTTTGGAGGGATTTAAGGTAAGATGTAACTGTCAAAACTAAATGTACAGCAGAAACTGGAACTGCGTTATCGACCAATTCCATTTAAACCGGCTACCGAACGTTCCCTAGGTGCAATTTTCAAATCGTTAGAAATTTGTAAACAATAGAAAGCGGCCGTTAATATTATTAGAAGCTTGCTGGTTGCTCAAGAGACTCAGTGGAGTTGTTATTTTCCCTTCTTCTATTTTGTATATTTTTTTGTAGCCTGCGTAGTACGTCCGCCCTCTCCCCTTAAAAGATCTCCCCGACTTTTTTTTTTGCGGAAGAGGCGGATGTACACAGACTAACATTTCACGGCATTTACTGATTTCAAAGTTTTCTTTTTCAGGGTCTTACAACCACAATTACGCGCAAAAACCCGCGTAAAAAGAACACACAAACAGTGGGACGAATACACTAGTTCTCTTAAGCCTGGTTCTCACATCCCGCCGATCTGCCTGCAAGACGCAAAAATTATAAAAATATTGCACTTTAAAAGACTATTGACACGTATAATAAGTACTTAGTTACTGGTCCCAAGGGAAAGAGTCAGTTTGTTTCCACTCGACGTCAATGTTAGATTCCCCTCGCCTTCGCCTCGGGGAACATTGAAGTCGAGGGGAAACAAAACTCACCGTTTGCCGTGGGGCCAGTCATTAAGTGTTTTGTTATACCTCCCAACTCAAATATAGGAAAAACTGGGAAACAATTCTTTGCTTGAAGCCGAGAGGCATAACAAATTTGCCTCGGTTTTTACGACCTAATCACGTGCGAGTCGAAAATTTAAGTCATTGTCTCCCTAGGGAATTAGTGAGTTTTCCTCCCCTTAGGGTGTCAGTGAGTTTTGACCCACGACACGTGACACGTTCTCCACCTATCGGAAAACGTATTTGAGTTGGGAGGTATAACAACGGACCATGTTTTCTAGGTTGTTAGGTACGAAAAGTTCGGCCATTTCCATACTCACATGGACTCTACCATCAAAGACTCTAATGTTCCTTGCTGTCATCAGAATTATCTCAGAGCATCCGACTGCAGAGTCTGCAGGTTGGTTACTTACTAAAGCCATACGTAGTCCCCATATTACAAAAGGCATAAAACACGGCAGTTAACACCAAAGACAAGGGTCATGCTTCAGTAGCCATTTCTTTATGACTACTGAACCATTTTTAAACCGGGCTCAGTCCAGTAGCATTTCGTGTTAATTTACTTTCAGACAAAGTGGCTAAATTCGTCAGCTTTTACTAAAATATTGAAAAAGCTATAAACAGTTTTTAAATCAAAAACTACATCTTGAAGAGAAAAGAGACTAAGAGTCTCCATAAAAGGGCAGTATGGCCCATCACCTTTTGTCTCTTCATGTTTATGCTTTCTGTTTTCTTTTTCTATCTTTTTTTCAGATTTATCACGATCCTGTATTTCCTTAACGATGTAGAAGAAGGAGGGCAAACAGCCTTTTTGATGGCTGATAACACTACAATCACTCCAGAAGTAAGTAATTAACCCCAGTGAATTGCAATGAAGTGAACTGAGCTTGCAAGTTTGCACACAAGGTCATCACATATCAGTTTTATGTCCTGCACTATTTAATGGAGGAAAAAAAACCTTGAAAATTCTTTGAATGGAAAGTAATCATTTATTTGATTGGGAATAGAGCGTAACTACATGTAGTGTCAAGTCAGTTGAGAGTTGGCCAAGTTATAGTAAAACAAGTAGTTAAAATTTTGACCCGATTATCAAATGTGATAAAAATCAACTTGAATGATAATCTTAAGACATCGTGTTGGTCCATTAAATTCTGATCCCCTCGGCGGTGCTCTAACCTGGCCAGCTTGATGTTCACTTAGAGAACATAACGAAGTCTTTTGATTACTTTATAATATTTTTAGGAAATTGAAAGAACGGATGAGATCAATCTGAATATGAATTGCCGTTTGGCCGATCTTATTCTGCCACCAAAGAAAGGCACCTCCATCATGTGGCATAACAACTTTATTGACCCCGAGAGCGGTCTGTTTCGGTCCGTGGACCGTCGTACATTGCACGGCAGGTGTGACGTCATCAGAGGAGAGAAATGGATCGCTAACAATTGGCTGACGGCGCCTACCGAGCACTCAAGATTCATTAAGAGCATGTTTGACACAGGATTCGATTGAAAGTCTCAGTCCATTTAATTTACTAGTTAGTCTCCTCGTGATAACAAAACAATTGTAGAGTATGTGTTCCACAACATGCGTTGAGTTGTGCTTGAGCTTTGTTCTGTATTAGTAGTGCTTTTTAGACGGTTATTAGTGCTATGATCACTGTATGAAATTTGTACGTAAGGGTTCTCCTCCACGCGTCTATACTGAGCCAATATTAACTTGAAGTTGATAAAGGTAAACAGCCTTTCGTAAAGAAATTGTGAAGCTGACTTCTCGAGCTTTAACCTTTCTCGTGAGAGCAATGTCAGCGAACAGTTCAAGACACAAGCGAAATTAAAGACATGTGAAATGATAAACACTTGCCTATTTACCAGCGCGTATGGGCGCAATGCACAATAAATCGTATTGGCGTTATAATGCGTCTACGATTCCAAAACAACTCAGTCCGCCCTATCAGAAGAAACTATATCGTAGCCAATGTTGTGAATAAAGACGATGACTGCAAAACACTTTCCAAAACACTTTCCAAAACGCTTTCCAAAATAAATTGAAGATAAATGCGAAACTGTTTGCCATAACACTGCGCCTGCGTACCTGTTTAAAGGGTGCCAGTTTTATGATGTTCGGATGGCCGAATCGACGTTTGGTACGTCTCAGTCTTCCTTGTCTTCTCGTGTGTCGTGTTCTGTGGCTGAATCGACGTCTGGTCTTGCTATTATAGGTGTTCCAATAAAGCATCCGCGTCTTGAGTCTACTCCTGTTGCCTTTTACTAAAGATTTCCGAGGATGAGGACAACTCGAATGAGTCTTTAGACTAATTTTTCGTCGCCCTGCCTCTTGGCAGGGCTCATAACTTAACAAATGAAGTCTATACGCGGTTATTGACCAACCTTTTTCGGTCAAGATGGCTGGATATTGGCCAAGTTCCTTAGCGTGTTTTTGGACTGAGACGCCAATATCCAGCCATCTTGACCGAATAAGCTTGTTCAATAAAGGATTTATTAGTATAAGACTTTCGAGGAAATTGTCCTTGCGGGACAGCAGGTAGTCCCGAGCGGGCATGATAGCGCCATCTTGCCCGCTCGGGGAGTCAATTATAGCGCTGGGTTTGGTTCGTCTTGCCCGTTCACGGAGCTAGCCATATAATAAACGACGTTTCTCAGACCGCTTCCATTAGTTATGGTTGACCTATCAGCACTATCAGCACGAGCATATTTTAAGGAAGTCTTACATAAAGAACTACGTGTGTATTTGGGTTTACGTACGTTAAATGCAACATTCCTGTAACCATTGTTCAATCTTGTAACTCCTATCTATCTAGCCACCACCCTCACCTACCCCGCTGCTGCCTCCCTACCCCCACCCCGTTGTTTATATGGCTAAGTTTGGCCCTCAAAAGACATCAATAAAACGTTTGGATCACAAAATTAAATCCTTCAAGCATGATATTTTTCGTACGTTTGGCCGAAATGTTCTCATATTTTCAGGATTTGCAAAAAAAGAGATGATCTTTTCTCATATAGTTAGTCGACAATCAACTAATGTTAGCGAATATCATTATTGATTTTCCCGTTTTCTGTTAAAATTCAGGCTATGAAGTGCACAAGTAAGTAAGAGGACACCAATAGCCTTTGGCTATAAGCATTGACTACCGAAGGTAAATAAAAGTCGTTTATTTACTGATCGAAAACAAGAAACGAAAACGGAAGGAAAATAGTTGAAAGTAACGATTACATTCCCACGCCGGGAATCGAACCCCGGCCGCGGCGGAGAGAGCGCCGAATCCTAACCACTGGACCACGTGGGATGTTCTCTCGCAATTCCAGTATTTTGTAACATCAATTTTCCCAATTTGTTGAGCTGCGTGATTGCTGATCTGGCAGCAAAAAAAACAAAAAAAAAAATTCCTTATCTTTTCTTAAAGCAACGATATGGGAAGTTCCTTGCTCCTCATTTTCCGAATTTGCTCCTCACTATCTCCGTTGCAAGCCGCTGAGAAAACTCCCGTTGCAAATTGGTTACCCTCGATGCAAGGTCGTAACACGTTAAACGTTAACGATGTATTGAAGACCATTGAACAAGAATAAAAGTAAGCCAAATAACCCTGTTCAAGTTACAGTTCCCCAAAAAGATGTCTTAAACCTGTTACCCTACTTATGTCCTCACAGTAACCAAATCAAGGGTGCGTTCCTTTGGGGTGATCCGGATCCCGATCAGTGATCCAAGATCACTCGGATCATGGTGCATCAAAGGAACCGACGAATCCACTCTGGTCACGGATTCATCGGTTCCTTTGATGCACCATGATCCGAGTGATCTTGGATCACTGATCCTGGTCCAGATCATCCCAAAGGGACGCACCCTAGATCTCCTCTTTTGTCAACCTCAAGATCATATTTCAGAACACATGCCGCATCAAATCCCACTTTCCATACAAAATTCACTTCAACCGCTCTCAGAAATCCAAAGCCATCTATAAAGCCGGTTTCTGGGGCTGTATTTAATGAATTATCTGACGTGAGCAAAACAAAACGAAGACTCCTTGACAGGAAAACGGAAAATTACAAGGCCCCTGCAAAAATTGACCATTCATCAGCCATTGCTGATCATGTGAAAACCACTGGTCACAACATAAAATGGGATCACTTTGACATTCTAGCGTCCGAAAACACTGACTTTCCATGATTGCAGAATTGAGGAGATTCTGTTCATTCAAGAACTTAAGACTTCACTAAGATAATGACACTGTCAGTAGTGAAAAGTTGTTGCTTTACTAGCTGTTACTCATGCTGAATACGTGCATGCGTATTTGTAGACTTCAGTACATTTATGTCCAACACGCTGTGTAGCATCTTGTACAACAAAACACCTAGTATCCAGAATGGACAGTAACTCTGGTTTTCCTTCAACACGCACAAATCTTTCGCCTTTTACTAAAGATGTCCGTGGAGGAGAACAACTCGAATGAGTCTATTGACCAATTTTTCCAAGCTCTGCCTGTTGGCGGGGCTCATAATTTAACAGATGAAGTATACCACGTTTCTACCGCTTCAGTCAGTAGTGGTTGACCTCGTAGTATCAGGATGAGGATATTTTAGGCAGTCTAACACAGGAACATTGAGTTTCTCGCGTAGAAGCCATCTTTATGATACGTGGACACGTTAAGTCTTTAAACTCGCGGAAAGGGTTTTCGGCTGATTTTTTTGCTAATTCGGCTTCATTTTTTCCGCGAAATGGACTCGATTCAACGTATTTTAATTAATCATTGTACCTTACACAAACGTTTTGAACTCGTATGAAATGAGGCGTCAAAACTGCTCCTCAATATTCGTGCCATTCCTATTTTATGCGCCAAATATCTTTGCGTACTCCTCACTGCATGTGCATTTGGGTTTACGCAATACAACATTCTTCTAACCATTTCTGGTAACTCATATCTAGACCACCACTAGACCACGTGGGATGTTCACTAGGTTACAGGATCAGTTATAGAAATAACATTGCAAGGAGATTCCAGTATTTTGTAACATCAAATTTGCCAATTATTCTTATGAATTGCATGATTGTTGATTTTGCCAAGAATCTTGACGTTTTCTTAAGGTACAAGCATATTTCTATACTTACCTATATGTTAATTTTGTTTTGTTTTGTTTGTTTGTTTGTTTGTTTATTTGTTTGTTTGTTTATTTGTTTGTTTGTTTGTTTGTTTGTTTGGGATTTTTGTCATTACTTCAGCTTAGAAAAGCTAGAGAAGACTTACATAAGGAAAAACACAAAATTCCAAGACTGGGTTTCAAACCCGGGTTGTCGTAGCAGATAAATGTCTATAGGTCAATGCCCTTAGCCATACCGAGTTGGTGAGAGCGTTAATCTGTAAACACAGAACTCTCAGAAAGGCTATACGTTGCGTTGCTCATGTGTTCAATTATTACGCAAAGAGACAAGCAAAGAAGAAGAAAAAAGAATTAAGCTAGTTATTAATCAAATCCGATATCATGAGAACTTTTGATGTGATTTGAATACTTTGTTGGTGCTGTGAGCCAGTTGTTGGCGATCCACTTTTCTCCTTTATATTAATGACGTCACATCCAACGTGAATGGAATATCGGTCTAAATCTCCAAGACGACCGCTGTCTTTCCACTTTGTAATCAACTTCGTAACATTTCTGGATTTGTAATTGAGCGGCGTTATTTCACACATTAATCGACCATTTCTTTCTTCTTTTTAATTATGTTTTGAAAAATGTAGCCAGTAGGTATAAAGCGCTTTAATATTTCTAATATTCTAAGACATGTTTTCATTTTCGATCTACTTTTTAGGTTTGAACGCATACAGTTTAACGGGACTTACAAATGGTAAGTGCCATGGTTCGATTGTATTAATTTTATAATGTATACTCAAACATCCCAATTGGGCTAAAATACTCTCTCTACTCTCTACTCTCTACTCTCTCTTTTCCTGTCTTTTTATGTGTGCTTTTATGTTATTTTCCTGACCTGGGATTTATTTTCATTTAACGTTGATGTCAACTGACTACCTGGCTGCCTGTTGTTGAATAGTCATCAGAAAAACAAAACTTTTATTTTCATTTCAGGAAGATTAACTATGCAGTCATTTAACAAGTTGAATATTAAGAAGATTCTCCGGTACATGGATTTCTTGAAAACAATAGTCCACGACACAGATTCGGTTTTAGTCAACAGGCCTGGCTACCACAAGACAAAACCGCTGACCTTGTTTTGAGACGTCTCCACGAAAGGTTATTTCTCCCAAATACTGTAAAGTAACTAGAACGCGATGTCCCGTAGGTAAGCGTGGTTGCCATAATTTGGAAAACAGGTGTTAACGCGCGCAACAACGTTTTTCCAGCTTGAAACAGACTACGAGACAAGTTGTCGATCAGAAAATCCCGGATGTTGTATTGCGACTTAAAACCAAACTGTTTTGTTTTACAGGATCATAAAGTTAACCAAGCTGCCGAGAAAAATAGTTCAGGGTGGAGAACCAATGCAGGTGAACCTGATTTAATTTAGTACTGCGCATACACTTGTTATCCACGTACATGTAAATGTGATGTGTTGACTTGGTGCAAAAGGAACGCACTGTTTTAATGCATAAATCCGCTAAAGAACAACTTAAAGAGGCCGTAATTTTCAGAGTAAGGGGAAATGAAGTCGAAATTAGATTTTGATGTAAAAGATAAGTAATCACTTCCCACGCCGGGAATCGAACCCGGGCCGCGGCGGTGAGAGCGCCGAATCCTAACCACTAGACCACGTGGGATTGCTCGTTAAAACTAAGAATAATGTTAGATCCGCGTTGTTCAGAACAGATTGTGCGATCCACGGAATAGGACGTGTTCACAGTAAAACATCAAAGAAAGGTTAGAAGAAAAAAGAAACACTTGAGGGAAACAGTGTTTCATTTTCATCAAGTTAGCTGATTTTTGGTGTTATTTGTTCGTTGGTTTTTTTTTTAAGGGCTGTTACGGAAGCATGTCTCTCTTTAATTTTTAGCTGTAATTTGATTTAAATGTTTGCAATCTGAAGGGTTTTTTTTTCCTGATTTTTCGGTGGCACCTGTCTAACTTCATCAGAGTGTAAAGTGGATGTTCGTTATAACGTAGCTTACATCCATTTTTCACCCTGATGAAGGTGGAAAGATGCCACCGAAAATTCAGTGAACAAAACCTACAGTTCGGATATATTTAAGTCAAATAATCAGTGTCCACCGATCGCAACAATCGAAGTATCTTTAGTTGTACGCAAGTTTAGGTATTTAAACCCTTAAAATTGATTTAAAAGCAGAAATGCAGTGTGTCCATCAAGTATTAACACCAGCCGGAGGACTCTATAAGGAAAAAAAAAAAAAGGACTTTCCCACGCCGGGAATCGAACCCGGGCAGCGGCGGTGAAAGCGCCGAATCCTAACCAGTAGACCACGTGGGAATCCTGTCTTAACCAGGTTTCCGCCTCAGAGCAAATCAACATCGATCAATTACGAAAATTTCAAATGTATGATTGACAGGTCTAGTTATTGAAAAAAAAAAATGACACATTTTTCAGGCATAGAACAGTTTTAATGCATCGATAAGGCGCAAACATTATAAAAATATTGAACTTAAAAAGGTTATTGACACGTATAATAAGCACTTAATTACTAGCCCCAAGCGAGACAGTGAGTTTTGTTTCCCCTCGACTTCAATTAGGTCGAGGGGAAACAAAACTCACTGTTTGCCGTGGGGCTAGTCATTACGTGTTTTGTTATACCTTCCAACTCAAATATAGGTAGAACTGCCGGGAGGAGTATTTGAGTTGGGAGGTATAACAACGGACGATGTTTTCTAGGTTGTTAGGTACGAAAAGTTCGGCCATTTCCATGCTCACATGGACTCTACCATCAAAGACCCTACTGTTCCTTGCTGTCATCAGAATTATCTCAGAGCATCCGACTGCAGAGTCTGCAGGTTGGTTATTTATTAAAGCCATGTGCAGTGCCCATATTACAGAGGGCATGAAATACCGTAGTTAACACCAAAGACAAGGGTCATGCTTCAGTAATCATTTCTCTATGACAACTGAACCATTTTCAAACCGGGCTCAGTTCAGTAGCATTTCGTGTTAATTTAATTACTTTCAGACATATTAGCAAAATTCGTCAGCTTTTACTAAAATATTGAAAAAAATATAAACAGTTTTAAAGTAAAAACTACATCTTGAAGAGAAAAGAGCCTTGGAGTTCTTGTGAAAAAAATGACTAAGGTTGTTAACAGTTCATTTCAATTTTACTGGTCCGTAAACTACGTTCGCCAACGCCCATAAAAGGGTAGTATGACCCATCACCTTTTATCTGTTCATGTTTATGATTTAATTTTCGCCATACATTTATTTTGATGCATTTGATAATGTTAGTTTTAATGTTTTCATCCGTTTTCTTTTATTTTCTTTTTTTCAGATTTATTACGATCCTGTATTTTCTTAACGATGTAGAAGAAGGAGGGCAGACAGCCTTTTTGGTGGCAGATAACACTACAATGACTCCAGAAGTAAGTAATTAATAACCCCAGTGAATTGTAGCAAAGTGAACTGAGCTTGCAAGTTTGCACGCCAGTTAGTTGCTGATCAATGCAAGACGAGATGACTGACCAGTAACCAAAACTGTTCCCACAACAGTGCACATCCCACGTGGTCTAGTGGTTAGGATTCGGCGCTCTCACCGCCGCGGCCCGGGTTCGATTCCCGGCGTGGGAATTTCCTTTTTTCTGCCTTTTGTTTAGATTCACAGCGCTTGTGGGTATTATTTACACAAAGTAGCTTACAGCAGTTGTTAGTTGTCAAGGTGCTTCCTGAAAGATTTTGGTTGACGGCTTGGCCTAGAGACGCGTATATCCAACGAGTAAATAACAAGACAAAAAGTCAAAACCGCAGCAAACTCTGAAAACTAATAAACAAAAACAATATACACGCTCATTACATATCCATTTTATATCCTGCACTCCCTAACTGAAGAAAACAACAAGCTTTTTTTGAATGGGATTTTAACATTTATTCAACTGAGAAGAGAGCTTAACTAGCTAGTGTCAATTCAGGTCAGAGTTGGCCAAGTAATAGTATTCAAACGTAATAGTGAAATAAGTAGTTAAAATTTGGCCCCATTAACAAATGTAATAAGAATCGACTTAAATGATAATCTTAAGACATCGTGTTGGTCCACTGAATTTGTGAGTCCAATTCTGATCCCCTCGGAGGTGTTCTAACCTGGCCAGTTTGATGTTCACTCAGAGAACATAACAAAATTTTGTTATTCCTTTATTGTATTTTTAGGAAATTGAAAGAACGGATGAGTCTGTTGGTTCAAAGCGTTAGTGAGTAGTAATTACGCACAGAAGTTCAGAGTAGTTGTTTAGTTGTCAAGATATTTACTGAGATTTGTTGGTTGGCGGCTTGGTCTAGAGACACACTGGTCCAATACAAGACAAGTGGTCAAAACCGCAGCTGCAGCAAACTATGAAAACTAAACATCAACAATACACACGGTCACTACATATCAGTTTTATGTCCTGCTCTATTTAATGGAGGAAAAAAAACCTTGAAATTTCTTTGAATGGAAAGTAATCATTTATTTGATTGGGAATAGAGCGTAACTACATGTAGTGTCAAGTCAGTTGAGAGTTGGCCAAGTTATAGTAAAACAAGTAGTTAAAATTTTGACCCGATTATCAAATGTGATAAAAATCAACTTGAATGATAATCTTAAGACATCGTGTTGGTCCATGAAATTCTGATCCCCTCGGAGGTGTTCTAACCTGGCCAGTTTGATGTTCACTTAGAGAACATAACGAAGTCTTTTCATTACTTTATAATATTTTTAGGAAATTGAAAGAACGGATGAGATCAATCTGAATATGAATTGCCGTTTGGCCGATCTTATTCTGCCACCAAAGAAAGGCACCGCCCGTCATGTGGTATAACAACTTTATTGACCCCGAGAGCGGTCTTCTAGGGTCCGCGGACCGTCGAACATTGCACGGCGGGTGTGACGTCATTAGAGGAGAGAAATGGATCGCTAACAATTGGCTGACGGCGCCTACCAAGCACTCAAGATACATTAAAAGCATGTTTGACACGGGATTCGATTGAAAATCTCAGTCCATTTAATTTACTAGTTAGTCTTTCCGTGATAACAAAACAATTGATGCTGAGTGTAAAGATAATGAGAATGGTTGCTAGCTTGGGAGTTCAGACTGATTTTTTGGCTGTTCTCGCACAGCCGAGACAATGTAACAGCCGAATGGCTAAGGCTTTAGCATATTCGGGACATTATCTGAAGGCTCACATTGACCAAAGCTATAGATACGAACGATCAAGCGAAGGCTACAATACTGACTTTAATATTCATCCGTTTTATAAACATTATCATGTTTTTTTTGTAATAAATTCTGATAAAAGACACATGAAGGTCCCAATTTTAAATTAAGTTTCATTATGGCGTAATCTGAGGTTAAAAAAGAAAATAATGGAATTTTAAATAGAAGGCCCGGGTGAGTCCTCTGAGCCGGGATACTTCGTCTCTGATGATCTAAAAATCTATCAATGTGATCAAGAGCAAGGGTACAGGAAACGAAAAGTCACATTTGTTCCTACTGTGGATGTAAAAATAAAAATGGATGTAATGACCTTTGCATTGTGTAAGCCAAAATAAGAGATGAATTTGGAAGACGCTGAGGCTACGGTCGACAATAAATAAATAATGGGAAGAACAGAACACAATCAGGAGCCTTCACTCTCTTTGGGTTAACCACATCGGTCACTCCGATCGAGGTGTCTCTCGAACTCTGACCAAGGTATAAAATGTATTCTGCGGCATTATTTTCTAGTCCAAGTAGAGCCCGTTATGAGTTCCACAACATGCGTTGAGTTGTGCTTTAGCTTTGTTCTGTATTACCTTTGATCAGTTTGATTCCCAAATACAAAGAACCACTAAAAAGGAAAATGGTAACTTACGGCGTCAAACTGCGAAAGTTTCCCCTCTAAATAGCTGGCCAGCTCTTCCATCAAATCGACTACTTGGAAATCCCGTATCACAAGCTGTCAAACATGGAATGCTGTCAATAGTGAAACAAGGACTCGAGAGCTTAGAATACTGTGAAGTCAGTTAATCTGGTCCTCATACCGAGCGGTTTTGATGGGCCATTTCTGTCATTTGCTGCCGGTTAGCCATTATGGTCTGCTATCAGCTGCTCTAACGAGAAACGCTTTGTGTTCTTCGCGCTTGGGAACCTCTAGCAAAGTAATTCAACCCGTACTGGATGTTTATTTCTGTCTCTTTGTCAGTTCCGTCAAGCGGTCTTTTCACAGAAGTACATGCGCACGCCCGGTTGAAAGGAAAAGGAGGCAAGATGGCGCTCAACTTCAACCCCGACGGAGGTGGGTCGTTTAAAATTTGTTTACTGAAATTTATGTGTATAAATGTGGACTCATACACCATAAGTCCTTTTTATCGGACATCTCTGCACTTTACTGTACGTGTTCTCGAAACGTTTCTGGGTCTTCGAGAAAACGAGCCCAGTGTATTTAATAAATTTAATAAATATGGCCCATTATTGACTTAGCGCGATAATGGGTTTTATGCTGAGGCGGGGCGTTATCTTATCTTACGGTACAAGCTGCAGAGGCAGATAGCCGTTAATGGGCTAGACACCACACGCAGAGCAAGCTTTAAATTCGTGTGCTTTGCTAACCCTCTCCCCTTTTTCTGCCAGCGCCGATCGTGATAGCTGTTTAGCCTTAGAAGCGTACTTTACTTTCTTTCGTCGGAGTCAGGCAAGTGTACCTTTATAGCCCTTACCTTTACTCTAATTAGTCTGTCCTTCTCCATTTTGGCTATTGTTAACCTTCGTTTCAAGTTGCTGTTAGTGCCCTCTCCTTTTATACATCTATGGCTAAACATCGCGTGTTAATAATAGGGCACTCCTTCGTTCACCGACTTGCGGCGTTTGTGCAGAAGAAGCGGCACTTGCATGCGTTTATCAATCTTAGTGATATTGCGGATATTCATTTTCATGGCGTTGGGGGCCGCACAATTGAGAAATTTCGTAAGTTTGACTTTACAGTCGTGCGCCAAATTGCTCCCAAGATCATTATTTTGGAGTTTGGCTCCAATGATCTCGTTAAGGTCGCGCCTGAGACTGTTGGCTCCGAGCTAGAAAAATTAGTTCGAGATTTGCACAATGTATATTCAGTCGAATTTGTTGTAGTAGGGCAGGTACTGCGGTGACGTACGCGGGACTCAGAGGATTACAATTGTAAGGTGGGCAAGCTTCACCAATACCTTAAGGTAGTGCCTGAGCAGTTGCCTTTTTGTTATTACTGGCGCACAGAGGTTTTTGGAACTGCAAGCGAGACCTTTATTTACCTGATGGGGTCCATCTAAACAATTTAGGCTACTACAAATTTATGCGTAGCATTCGAGGGGCTGTTTTGAAGGCTGTGAAGTTAGTGGGTGTGTCCGCCGATTAATTGCCGTTGCCCAAGGCCACGTAGCCATCGTGATCTTTTAAAGGCGGTATTACAAAATATTTAATACATGCATCATATATACAGATTTCGCAGGCTATATTGGAATTTGGAATTACTTGCACTTGACATTTATGGCGTAATTAGTGTGTTATCACCTGGCGGCTATTGTTATACCACATTAGTGTGCCCAACACACTCAGGCCATTATAGGACAATAGTCCTCTTGAAATGTCTCGGATTGTTTTACAGTATTGCACTTGACATTATGGCGTAATTAGTGTGTTATCACCTGGCGGCTATTGTTATACCACATTAGTGTGCCCAACACACTCAGGCCATTATAGGACAATAGTCCTCTTGAAATGTCTCGGATTGTTTTACAGTATTGCACTTGACATTATGGCGTAATTAGTGTGTTATCACCTGGCGGCTATTGCTTAACTGCATTAGTGTGCCCAACACACTCAGGCCATTATAGGACAACTGTCCTTTTGAAATGTCTCGGATTGTTGGTTTTGTTATGTTGCCTGCTTCTATGTGTACTTGACATTCGTTGACTTTCACGTAAGCCTTTACGAAATGTCTCGGATTTGTTTGTGCCATTTGATTTCAACATATTAATCGCCCTTAGCTCATAGGCTGAAGTGCCAGCCTGCTAAGACAAGGGGAGTACACCCACTAGGTTTGAGCTTCACAGCGTCTTAATCTCATCTACGTTTGAGTAATGTAATTTCAATTTTTCATAAGCATGCCTCCTAAACGAGCCTCTAAGCGCCAGGCGTCAAAAAGTTCCACACAGGCGGTATCGGCGAAACAGCGCCGTTCAGAAGGTAAGTCTGCGTCCCTGCCTAACAGCACGACGTCCTCACCACAGTTCAGCCTCACCGCACTGAGTGAATTGATCTCAAACGCGATTTCTGGGGCCTTACAGTCGGCCGGCATCGGCACTCTCAACATCTCTCCCGCAGTTGGCGAACAGAGACCTAGTAATCAGTCCACGTCACAGCCCATCGTGGTTGAAGATGCCGCCTCAAAAGAGATTGCAGATCTGACGAACACCGTGGCTGCGGGTAGGCTAACCTTTGCGTCTGAGAAACCGGACGGCACGTTTTCCAGTGTCACTTTTGAGCTCGAGTCTCGCGTCTCGGATCGTATCAAGGCAAAGATATGGGCAAACGAATATGTTGATTTCGGGTCTCTCCTCTCCGTGTCACCAGACGAGTCCCAATATCGATTATCTGTCGCAAATGACCATGATCACCCTAGTCTTTGCCTTGAGCACGTTAAGCCAAAACGGCGTAGCTTATCCATTGACCAATGGGTGACTGCATTTAATGTGTTTGTAGCTGTTTATACAATTAGGGTACCTAAGGCGACAAGTTCTCTGATGAAGTATTCTGAGGTGGTCAGGGATATTGCGGCAAAACAAGGTAACTGGCGTTATTACGACGAGCAGTTCTGATTTCTTCGCCAGTCTAAACCTGACCGATACCCATGGGATAACGTGGCTTGGGAATTATGGCACCAGGCCATGCATAGCTCCCTCACCACCTCACGCCCAAACTCGAACTATGATTTTCGTGCAAGGCGGCCCAACCGGCGTCCCTTTCAGTCCTTTCCCAAAGGGGTGTGTTGGAGATTTCATTCCGGTCAGTTCTGCAGAGGCTGCAATTTCAAACACTCCTGCTTCAGATGTGGGGCAGTCCATCCCGCAAGCCAATGCAGCGCTAACAGACCGAACAATAACACAAGCAACGCAGCCTCCAGCATGCCCTCTGGGAGTAACAGTCAGGGAAGAGCATCGGTTGTTGAGCCGCGGGCCAACGCCGGTAAGGCCCGACCGTCTCACATTTTATCTTAAGCGCTATAACAACGTAATTTCGGACTATCTTATCCAAGGCTTTATTCACGGTTTCTCAATACGATATTTTGGTTCTCCCCTTGCAATCCGATCCCCAAATCTGAAGAGCGCCATGGACAATCCGACTAGCGTGAATAATAAGTTGTCAAAAGAGCTCGCAGCGGGCAGAATTGTGGGTCCGTATGATACGCCTCCCTTTGAAACTTTTAGGGTATCGCCCCTAGGCATCGTTCCCAAAAAGTTACCGGGAGAATTAAGGTTAATTCATCTTTGTCTTACCCTGAGGGGTTATCTGTTAATGATGGTATTCCTAAAGAGTTAGCCACCGTAAGATATGCCACTATCGATGATGCTGTTAGGCTCATTAAAGCAATCGGACAGGGCTGTTTTCTGGCTAAGACAGACATTAAATCATCGTGCAATATATTTGAATCACTCAGCACTACGTTAGAATGGATCGCTAAATATAGATTGCACGCGTCGTCGGTCATCCATATTTTAGACGACTTCTTATATATTGGGCATTCGGAGGCCAAATGTCAGGTAGATCTCGATAATTTTCTTTGCGTTTGCCGTCGTATAGGCGTTCCGATAGCCGATGAGAAAATTATGGGCCCCACCAATGCTCTGCAATTCGCAGGGATCACTTTAGATACGGCATTGATGGAGGCTCGTCTTCCAGAGGACAAGCTTGCCAAATGCCGTACCCAGTTGGCGGATTTTTGCGCTCGTAAAAGCGTCACGCTGAAAGAGCTACAATCTTTAATAGGGCTCCTCAATTTTGCCTGCTGTGTTGTGGTTCCCGGGCGTGCTTTTCTGCGCCGTTTGATAGACTTGACTAAAGGTATCACACATCACGTCAGATTAACCCAGGAATGTAAACACGATCTCAACGTCTGGGGGGAATTTTTGAGCGTGTACAATGACAAATCCTTTTTCCTCGGATCGCGATGGGCCACTTCCCAAAACCTCAATTTATCTACGGACGCGGCGGGTTCCTTGGGCTACGCCGCAGTATTTGGCACACATTGGTGTTTTGGAGAGTGGCCCGCCGCTTGGAAACAACTCCATATTACTGTCTTACGGAGTTCTTTCCGATTGTCCTGGCGCTTGAGATTTGGGGACCGCTTACGCGTGACAAATGTATTGTTTTCTTTTCGGATAATCAGGCAGTTGTTGCTATAATCAATAAGCAAACTTCTAAAGATCGTTCAGTTATGGCTTTGCTTAGGCACTTTGTTCTCTGCACACTTCAATACAATATTTTATTTCATGCTAAGCACATCGCTGGTCGCGTTAACCGCGAGAGCGATGCTTTATCTCGCTTACAGGTAGAGAAATTCAGATCACTAGCGCCTTACGCAGACGGACAACCGACGCCGGTTCCGCCGGGCTTACTACCCAACAACTGGCGCATCACTTGAACGACCTTCTGCACTCAGCCATTACTGAGGGTTCGCGTAAGACTTACCAAAGAGGTTGGTCGACATATGTCGATTTTTCATCTGAATTTTGCGAGTCGCGTGCCTCGCTCCTTCCGGTCTCGGTAAACAATTTAGCATTGTTTATATCATATCTCTCGGCGAGGAAGTTTGCCTCCTCGTTAATCTCGACGTATGTCTCCGCCTTAAGTTAAGTTCACAAGCTAGCTAATTTTCCTGATCCCACTAAACAGTTTTTAGTGCAGAAGATTTTAGCGGCTCACAGTAAGCTATACTCTTCACCAGCCGTTCGACTTCCAATAACGCGTAGCGTGTTGCAACGATTAGTGCTCGCATTAGATCATACCAACTCATCAGCATATCAAAGGCTGTTGTACCAGACCATGTTTTTGGTGGCCTTCTATGGCTTTTTTCGAGCAGGCGAACTCACGGCCAAGGGTGCGATTTTGAAATCTTTAGTACGAATACAAGATCTTCATTTCCAATTTAAAGACAATTGCGTGACCGCCGCGACAATTGTCATCACCGACTTCAAACATAACTCGGGTAGGCGCCCCTTTTCGGTTGTTTTGGACTGCGCAACGGGAACAGAGTTTTGCCCAGTGAATTATTTACAACGTTACTGTTCTATGCGGGGTACCACTCCAGGTGCCTTGTTCTGCTTTTCCGATGGATCCCCAGTTCAAACTAGCCATTTTACGCAACAACGGCGGCAAGCACTAAACTTTTGTGGACTTGATTCATCCAAATACAAATCTCACTCTTTTCGGATCGGCGCCGCATCGTTGGCGGCTGACCAAGGTTTATCGGATGCCCAGATTCGCCACCTTGGCCGTTGGAAATCCGACGCGTTTAAACTGTATATTCGTCAACCTGGAGAGGTGTTTAAGACTTAAGCTCGCCTTTCAGTCAGGGGCTGGGGCATCATAGTTATTATTTCTAGTCTTCAGTAAACTACTTCAGCTGTTAGCTGTAGCTAAGATCAATGCTCGCCTTCCAGGCATGGGCTGGGGCGGCAATTTTAGCCTAGTACATCCTATTTTATTTTTCCAGTTAGTTATTTTATTTTATTACGACAAAGACCGGGTAAGTGCTGGCTTTGTCTACTCTTATAAGTGTTCTTACTATTCTTACGATTAATCATAACGTGATCCACAATTTAGCTTATCTCCAGAGTTAGTTTGCCTGTCAGACAAGGGCTGGGGCAACAATTTTATATTAGAGTAGTTGTTAATCTAGAGCGCTGGAACGCGCGCTCTTATCGAGCCCGAGAACTAGCCTTTACTCGTTGGGGCTTCAAGGACATGTCAGAGAAGGGCCTGGTGTTCCTGATGCCTTCATATTACATAGTTTCCATTATCTTTATATTTGGTCGTTTCTGCACTATTTCATAGTGCGTGCGTGCGTGCGTGCCTGCGGCTTGGGTTGGGGCTCGCCACAGGATGTGGCTTGTGGCTGTTTTTCGCCCCAACTTTATTCACTGAATCAAATATAGCGATGTTTAATTGATTAATTTGACACCTTAGCATTTGAATGGTTTGAAATAAACGCCACGTGAGTGGCCAAATTAATCCAAACAAGTGTTTCAGTGATTCAGTGGTTTCTGGCCGCATGCACGACCGCGATTATAACCATTTCATTATAGTCTTTTGTGCGCTGGGTTTATAAATAGGCGTCGCTCTCGGCATAAATAAGTTTGTAGAAGTTTGAAAAGAAAAGTAATTGAGAATGGGATTAGGCCCAGTCCCAACGCCGCTCCACTCATGTGCCGAACCAAAGTTGATCAAGTTCGACTTCAGAGCGACCAGAAAATATGCGTTCTGAATTCAAGAACTCTGTCCAAATAGAAAAGTTGTGACTAACATTTCACTGTTATAGCAATATTTAGGGAAGCAAACTCAAATTCAAGGTTCACTCAATTAATCAATCAAAATCAATAATCACAGATGTTTGGGCATCGGACATCGATTTCTATCGATTTTTAGACACTGCCCGAAGATATCGTGGAGCAGCAGAAAAAAGAATAAAACCTAAGAACGAGGATCAGATTGGCCGAAAATTAAGAACAATTTAAGAACGAGCTCAGGCTGAGGCTGAAAAAAAAGTGAAAATGTTTCTAGTTGAAACGTAACTGAATCTTGTAATTTACGTTCGCAGTGCGGTGAAAACACAAACAGAAGCACCGTCTCTCATTTATTATTATATCTACCATCAACATCGTTTTCCAATACGTTGCCTTTTTATTTTGATTTCTCATCATTTCAAACCGCTCATAAGAATAAGAACAATTTAAGAACAATTTGAGGCTGAAATCGCCAAAAAAATTATGAATGAGCCTCGGCAAAATTTTACTGGTTTTTACTGGAAAAGAAAGGCGTGTAAATCTTACAAGAAATTTGCACTGCCCGCAATGGGAACCGCAGTGCAGTGTTCTTCAGTTTAAGAATGGTTAAACCTTACCTTCAAGTTCTTTCATCAGTGTTTGGTTTTCACGAACCAGTTCCTCTTCTGTTTCTTTCAGGCTAGCGATGATGTCCGCAGGTACTTGGTTGATTTCATCTGGATGGAGGGCAATACTACACCAGAAGTTCGATCTCAATGCGCGACGACTTAAGTTGCTCGTAAGATTTTGGACCTTCTTTGTAAGGTAGTTCACTCTGGCGTAGATGAGGACCCCCACACGATCTTTGCAAGACGACGATAGTCTGTAGCCAAGTTGGAGCAAGTTGTCTTGAAGCACTTCAAACATTTGTTTTTGTCTCTTGACAACGCGCCACTGCCAGAGAGCCTCGCTGTTTATTTGAAGATAAAACATTGGGTCGTAGCCTTTCAGTGGAGTGGACATGTGCAAGAAAGCGGGATTGACCGGGGATTCAATGAGCTCTAAAAAGAGCTCCCGATCAACGCGCTGCATTACTTGCACAGATGACATGCTGAAAATTCGTTTATTGCAACTCGCGCAAAGCGTTACTTTAAATACGATGGTTAAGTGATACATTTTATCACCTCTCAATTTCAATGCCTTATAGCGTCGGCGTGTGCCCTATTGTTTGTGGAGGCGGAGCTTGGCACTATTAATATTCTGCCGGGAAATTCAAAAGAGTTTCGCTCTATTGTTCTTCTAGTCTCCGAGGCGAACGAAGGCTGAAGGATCGTTATGACTGTTCGAAAGTTGGCAGAACGACCACTTCGAAACATTATTTTCCGTTAAAACTTGGCATAAAGCTTCCTTTAACAACATACATTCAAAGCCATATGATAACCGTTAAGAAGGGCACTTTGAAGGAGTAAAATTCTTCCTCCAAATATTTCCTCATATAATATTTTCCCTCAAATGGACCAAATTCAGGAAAAGAAAACGACTAAATCCACTTTTCGTAACATTTCAAAAAATGTCTCCTTTATTCCACCAATGTCTCATCTACAAAAGCCATATGATAACCACTACGAAACACAAGTATGAAGCACGTAAACTCTAAACAAGTATGCGTAGTCGGCCATTTTCTGGTCATTTTCTTTGTTGTTTAGCCATCGTCAGCCTAATTAATAATTAAATTTCGCGCGCACTCTACATTTAAGTCCCGGATATGTCGCGGCATTCTGCGCGATGTACGTCTTTAGTTTGAGCAGGGTTTTAGACCAATTAGCGTACTGAATAGATCTTGCCAATTCGAGGTAAAATATAAATTCATATTTTACTATGCGTCCTCCTTACGGTGTCCTTGGTGTCGCCGTCGTCATTGTTTAAGCTCTCTGATATCTCCCGATCAATCGAGAAGTCTAGTTGTGTGTGTCCTTGGAGAATATCTATTCCACGAGGCTCTCAGAGAGCTGTTCACTTCTCGGAACAGATAATGTCTTCGTGCAAATATCCGTGTATGCTTGGGAGGGGAAGTAATTATTTCAATATAACGATTACATATTGATAGCTAAATATAAATACGGTCAAATATTTCGTCATCATCAAAAGCAGATTTTTAATTCACAGAGATCACATATATATTAGTCTAGATGTGAAAGAGTCAAGAAAATATCAGCTGATGAAACAGTTTTTCATGAATGGAGTCTGCTTGTGTGTTTAAATTAAATTTTCAAATTGTCTCTGACATCAGTTTTTCAGTGACTCTTTTACACCAAACCAACTTGAAACCTAATCTGTATTTGATAATGGCGACAATGATGCAGAAACGTCATGTACAAGCGTTTATATTTCTTCAGTTAAAATAATTGTATTTGTAAAAAAATCTGCGGTGAAAATGAACGTTATAAGTAGGGTGAGTGATTCACAAAGTAGCCTATGAACAGGCACCCGATTGGGTCGCCAATATTTTTCACGCAGGAGCCTGTTCAAATTAGATAGTAAAACCTTTATTGATATCAGGTTCTACTCTACTTACATTTGCGATTTAGTGACTGATTTCGAGGGAAAGAGACAATTTTAGAGGAATTATATTAATTTGGTGGCATGACTGTTTTGGCGGAAGATCAGTTGAGCGGGGATACATCGTACAATTCGGTGCGTATGTACAGCGGTTGTGGTATGAAACGGTTACTCAGGAATCCTCCGTAGGAAAAAAGATGGTGACTGGTACATTTACCCATAGTTCTTAGCACACGAAAACCTTAACAACGTTCATAAAAACGTACGGAAACGTTATAAAATCTTCAAACCTAGGCAAGTTAATGTCCTTGGAACAGGGACGACTACTGTAAAAGGAATTGGCTTTCTTTGTGCCTTATAGGCTGTGGTAGGCTCGCAGGGCATTGTGGTAAAATGTACAGCCGCCATCTTTTTTCCTACGGTGGATTGAGCTCTCAGACTGGATCTGGATATCAGGGGTTATAAGCAATAATGTATCAAGTTTGATTGGGAACACAAACTGACTTCAAAAGGACTAGCACTCATTTAAACGCCGAATCTGCATTTCTCCTCACCTCAGAAGCTCCCACAAACATCTAAAATGAACAAGTCTTTATCTCTGCGGTATACATTGGTCAGGGAGGACTTTAACTAAAAGCTACTAAATCTCTGGCGGAAAACAAATGCTGGGTCCTCGCTGTTTTGCAAGTTTAACAAACACTTGAAGCCATGGGTGTTTTCAACCTAGCCTCGTCCTCGATCGCGACGATGTTTAAAATTGAAAATTGAAAAACACCCTGAGGACGTAGTCTGCGAACGTAAACGTATTTAAAGTGGAAGCCGAAAATACGTCTGCGTTTGCAGGTTACTGGGGAAGAGGCTGGGAAATTTCTCAGAGGTTTTACTGTTGTTATGGTAACCCATAACGTCAAGAAGCATCACCTCACCTGGCATAAGATGGTTGAAGTAATATATCAAACACGACAGACAGTGTTTCATCGGGATATCCAAACACCGAGAAGAGAGTTGAATTTTTGACGAAATTCGAGGTGTTTGGATAGCAGATAAAACACTGTCTCGACTGTTTGATATGTTTTCTCTATCGGAAAAAAAAACTGGAGTAAACAGAGAAGTAAAATCGTCAAAATCTATGCTAATTAAGACCGTGTATCCAAACCTCCTTCACGGTTGTGGTTTTCTTTGTTTTAACTTCATGAATTATTAATGAGTTTGAGAATGATCTATCGCAAAACAAGTAGTACCGACACAGGGTTACCAGCCACCTGTTACTCTTCAAATGCCGTTCGATGTACTTTCAGATCGTTCTTAGTATTTAATTTGAATCGACTTTTTGGATTTTTGACACTCAACGATTGATCAGCTGCGTGTGGTTTCCACACCTATTGAATTCAAAACAAACAGACTGGCACTTGATTGAAATTGCAAGAATGCCTTATATCTTCTGTGGTAACTTTTACTGCCAGAAAACTGGCCAAAACAAATACCAGAACTTCTCATTTTTGAGACTAATTTTGCATGACTAAAATTAGTAGCAATCAAAGATTATGAGGGTGCGTTCGACGCCACGGTCATAGCTTGAGAACAGGCTCCCGGCAAGCCCAAGCGCCCCGCCCCGATCGCCTCGCTTTCCGAATTCTTCAGTCTCGCGCTCGTCGGCTAGCTTCGCTCGCCAAATGTTTCTTCCGTCCTCGCCGGGAGCCTGTTCGCAGGCTACCACGGTTAACATCCCAAAGCCAAGGCGATTCAAAGTCGCGTTCGTGGATATAATAAATAATTGTACTATTCATGTAACAAAAGCACTTCATCTCGTATCCCGACGAAACAGGCCACGTTTGTGTTGATTTGCCTGGCCCAAAAACATAACTACAGTGGTCTACAAACAAGCGAACGATCGAGAAACCAATACAGACCCTTGTACACGTGCTATGCGATGATGTCATTTGTTTTCCCCCCTGCTACAGGGAGGCCAATTTTTGCGTCCAAGGCCAGCCGGCCGGATGTCTGATAAACTCTCAATTCAGAAATTTTATTAAAAACGCCCCCAAGATATAGAAGTAAACTAAAACTAGTAGTAATCGTAGATTAAAGAGTGCGTTCGAGTTTTGGTAGGCTTGGTATGTAAAAAAAAAAAAAAAAAATTCTAGGGAAAGCATTTTGTGCCTGAGCTGTTAGGTAGGCGTGAAATTGGTCACCCTTCAGCAGGGGCAAAAACAAATAAACTGACCGGAAAGCACGTGCATACGAGAGGGTTTGTTCTCGTTTATACAAGTATTGTGTAATATTAGTTACGACTGGTCAGTAAAAAACATGGACTGCAGTCGAAAGGCCGCATTTAGTCCGCAGTCCCCATTTTATACCTGAGTCCGCCCGCGTTTTATGCGCAGTCCGTAATGCTTAGTCCGCGTTTTATACATAAGTCTGTGTTTTATACCCAGTCCGTAGTCCGTAGTCCGTAGTCTGTAGTCCGCAGTTCGCAGTCCGCAGTGCGTGTTTTATACTGACCGTGTAAATCGACACCAACCATGTTTGTTCGGTCGGTATGCGAGACGACGTGCTTTTGCCAAAACTAGGACAATTATTTTGTTTACAAACACGACTTTGAATCGTCTAGGCTTTGGGGTAACAGCTACAGGGCATTTTCACTTCCGAAACAATGAAACGGAGGACATGTTGCTGTACCATAGCAACCCTTTGGGAGTTGAACTTAGTTCCTGAGTAAACACTTTCGTTGGGGTTACGTTACATAGTTTGTGCACAGAAATCTAGGCCAGCGAAGTGAAAATCATTTCCTCCTTTGATTTATTCAGCAGAAAGCAGCATTGGTTTCGGACGAAGAGAATAGGGTACACAACACGCAGCCAAACTACAACTTCTTGTTCGTACGAAGAGTCGTACACATTTCGTGAAGAAATGTCTGCAAGGTTTTTAAATGCCATTAACATTGACTTCGAACTTTAAATAAACAACTTATCCGCTACAGTCTTCAATAAGCTGCCTCGAAAAGTCGTACACATTTCGTGAAGACATGTCTACAAGGTTTTTAAATGCCATTAACACTGACTTCGAACTTTGAATAAACAACTTCAGTATCCGCTAGAGTCCACAATAAGCTTCTTCGACACTCGAAAGTCCGCAATATTGCGCAACACTCGAAAGAAAGCACATGGACAAACATGGACATGACGTCATTTGCCCCTAAAGAATTTTAGGGGGGACCAAATTGGTGTCCCCCGATAGATAGATAGATAGATAGATAGATAGATAGATAGATAGATAGATAGATAGATAGATAGATAGATAGATAGATAGATTCACAGATCTCGAATTTTTCTGCATTACGCGATTAGAACTGCGTTCTGTCGAACGCAATAAAAACAAAAACGCCCCCAAAAATTACGCGTATGCTTATCATATTTTTAGAGCATGGTGTAATTAGTCATGTACCAAGATGGCTAAGCCAATGAAAACTCTTGAATTGCATTATCCGATGATCTAGTATGAATTATATTTTAATAATGGCTGATAGTATACGATAGCCCATCCAATCGAAGTATTTGGATTACTGACTACGTACTGTAGTAGAATTCTACCAAAACTCTATAGAAACAAGATAAATGTTACCATAAAGTTAATTAACTATAGAGTTAAAGGTTCTTGTGATTCATAAACAGTCGAATTAAACATTCTCCGATAGCTTGATGCTGCACAAGAGTGTTGGGAAAAAAATTACATTTCTTGCTAGGACCTAAAATAACAAACCCTTTATGGTTCATTGCTCTTACACCGAGTTTTTCTGCGAGCATTCCAACATACACATCGTCCACTCTAAACGGCTTAATCACATCAAATAAAGGAACCGCGCTCTCGATAACATCATATGACATAACAAAGCCAGCACCACTACAAAAATCTGGATAGCGTGTTCCTCTGTACTCTTCATAACTGACACGCCATTTTCCACTTCGTTGTACAATCGGATTGCGGTGACGTTTACCCATATAAAGGCCTTTCTTAGGCGTTGATTTCAAGTGTAAGACATCTAGTAAACGTTTAGCGTTGACGAGCACATCGTCGTCTGCTTTGAGAAGGTAAGAAAACTCACAATATCTGGCTGCCCATTCGAAGGCCATCTGTATCTTCAAACTCTGGTTCCAGTAATGTTCGTAATAATCCGCACGAATCATGTCGCCATAGATGCTATTTTCTTTTTTGAGCAAATCTGATCGTGCTGGATCTCGTGTTTGACCAAGAAGAAAGTATGTCTTCCACTGAGGAACGGTGCTGTTATCGGCACCCCATGTTTGACGAATCAAATATCTTCTTTCAAAATTTGCTGGTGCAGACGAGACTAGGATGAGCAGAGGGTAGTGCCGTGTACACACAGTCTTGGTTATCAAAGTAGTTTTGTGCTGGGGTGTTGTTTTCCATGATTTAAAATCAGGAAGAATGGCAGGCTCCGCGGAAGAGGGTATGGGCTTCAAACTGCCTGAAGTCCAGTTCAGAGTAGGAGCCACACTCGACAGAGAGAGAGCGCCACTGCCTGAAGATGGCTTGTCGTTAAAACGGCTGAACGTTGAGCCCGAGTTACGAGCTTCAATAAGTTGTGAGCGTGTTTCATGATCATAGATGGACTTATTGAAGGGAAAGACACTGAAATACGTTATTAAAGCCGTTACCAAAACAAGACTTAGAGAGAGCTGGATTATCTTGAATTTCTTCGAGCCTTGTTGTCTCCTTCTGAGTGAACACAACCAATTGCAAGGAAACAACAGACAGTGCTGTCGCCGATGAAGCATGTTCCCAGGGGGTGAAGCGAAATGACTCCACTCCAAGTGCGAGCTCCTTCTAGAAACGAACGAAATTGAACTGGTTTGATTAAAGATTTAAAACATCGTAAAATTTTCGAATTTGTCTACATTATTGCATTTGATTCAAGAAGATATAGAAAAAATGTTTCAGAGAAATATATCCTTCATTAACACCTTTGACGCCAAATGCTCGAGCCGCAAGGGAGGTTTGGGTGAACGCCCGAGAGAATGTTACTGTCTTTATAATTAGGGGTTGGGAAGTGCGTTTTCCAAGCAATAGTATCATGAATCAAAACATGGAAACACACGTCGAGTATTTAGGGACTGGTCCAAAAGTACTGTGGGGGTGGGGGGATAAAAAACACATGGCCCAGCTTTTCCATTTGGCACAAAACTGAGTGACCCACCCCTAAACGAAGGTTAAAAGTTACATGACCCACACCTAATTAAACACGACATTTTTGTTTAAAAAATTCAACAAAATTACATTTTGTATATAAACTTGTGATGTTATTCACGTTTTAGATTTATTTTAAGTCAGGTTTATCTTAGATTTACTTTAAGTCATCTCCGCAACGTATAAACTCTTGTTCTTAGGCCATCGGAGCTTTATTGAAAATAGAACACAAACAGCGCTGAGAAACATTGTATTCAATTCCAATGCATTTTAATAGTCAACTGTTACAAATTTTTGAAAACTATTTATATCATAAATATAAAGGTCTAGAACCTAGATTTTTAACCGATGAGATTTTTTGGACTTTTTGAAGTAGCCAATCAAAACGTGAGAAAAGCTATTGACAAAGTTGGCGTCATTTTGAATAAAATTCACTTATCTCTATTTACGGCAAGTTAACGGCGTCTTTTCTCTTCTTTTATTCCCGGCATTTGACCATTTTGGGTCTTGTTATTGTAAAAAAGGTTACATTGTCAAAGGTTACTGCGGAACCACTCGCTTGCGGCTCGTGGTTCCACAGCTACGTCGACAACGTTATGACGCAATTTATCATCAATAAGAAGAAAGACGCATAAAAAACTGACGTCAATTTGTTAATTTTTTCTCTTTATTTCCGGAGGTCTGCAAATGCTTGCGTGCACCCACATGGTCGCTACGCTTTTAATTTTTAATGCAAACAGTTCGTACCCCAGGGCCTAAAATTTGTAGACTGTTTACCAACACTCCAACAGTCCCTTTTTTCACGATTATCAAAAGTCCAGCAGGGGGTGTTTATATCTAAACGCGACATTGGCGAGAAGAAGAATTGTCAGACCATTGGTTTGCAAAGGAAAAGAACTGCGTGCGAAACCGTGTTTGCTTTTCGAACCCTTGACGACAGCAATGATTTTCACAAGCATTTACTGACAGCCACTAAGTATGAAATATATCTTTCATATTATATTTTATAATGAATTTTACTCCCTTAGAAGATGTCGTGGAATAGATACTGATATCAGTATATTTGGCCTCTTAGATTATTACGCGTATATAATCCGTCCGTTAATTATAACTAATTCGTCGATATTCAACTCTTAAAGATGTGTTGTTATAATCAAGAATTTAATAAATAGTATCGAGTTTTATCCTAATTAAATGTGAAAACGATATTAAATATAGTTTTCGTACTTAGTAACAAGAAAACGCACCTTTTACAAGCGATGGTTTTGTCTGTTCGTAAACCATGTACATGTAAGTGGGGTCCTAGAATTGACACCTTTTCTTTGTAGACACTTGGTTGCAGATTGGCTTTCTGCGTGTCACAATATATTATAAGCGGGTAGACTTAATGCTTGAATTTCGCGAATCAAACAGGAAGAAGTTTCAGGACCGAATTATTCTGCGCCACATGCTTGGCACTAGCCCAGGGAATGGAGGACAGTAATGTAACCGTAAGTGTTAGCGTTGTAACTTCGTGTGGTTACAAAAGCGACTTACCGTACAAGAAGTTTCTCTTTTCCAATATTTTTCTTCGAAATCAGCCTAAGCTTTGGTAACAGATGAACAATTCTGCGGATGCGTTAAATCATACGTCGTTATAGGAAAAATTTTAATGAAAGTTGGGGAGAAAAGAGTTTTAACCAATCAGAGAGCTTAATTACGAAAGATTATTCAATAGCAACGCCATTGCCCATGCGTCACGAAATGCTATTTCTGTAGCCGTCCTATGCAAAACAACAACGGAAAATTGTCAAGTTCTACGTATTTCGGAGAAAGCGTAAACACCATGGCATTGTTATAAATTATATTTAATTTTCTTTTGGAATTGATCGCTTGCATTACATACTTAGTTTGAACAGGTTTTTAAACCGATCTGCGTACTGAAGAGATGGCGACAATTGAGAAATATCGGGGTAAAATAGAAATTCATAGCGGACCTCCTACGCGCCGAAGGCCTGCGAGCGGAGCCCCATACCTTAGAAAAATTTGGTCACCCATCGATCTAAAAAAATATGGTTTTCATGTGACTGTCCGTACATAAGTGCGTCCGTCCGTCCGTCCGTAGGTCCGTATGCCAAGCCTCATACCTTGGAAAAAAGGAAGAGTAGTGCCATTACCATAGGTACATCTGTGATGTTGGACGTCCATGTTATGGTTACTTGACAACTGTCAAAACAAGTTATCCGCTGACCGGTATCACTTGACGATATAACGGGCTCTGGTTTACAGCTCATCAACATCACGTGGTTTTTCAAGTTGATCGCTGACCAGGTACTGGTTTTCGATTGGATCGCAGGCTCAAGTCAGTTTATTACTCTGGGAGAGAAGTAGGGAGTGCGTGCAACTCCAAAATTTCGGCCCAAATAAACCTCTAGATGGCGCGTTGTTGACTTTTCTTCCGACATATGTACTCCTTGCACAAGTCCCTGATACATTGCTTACACAATTTTTACAACCTTGGAAAAATTGGGTACGCTTATTAGGGAAAGTTTGTTATAATTTAACTGGAAACAAATCCTCTTTTTCAGTCTATGGTTAATTACTGTAATAAGGAGCTCCGCTTTCACGCTTGGCTAAAGCTATATATTATTTTACAAGGCGTCCTTGGTGTCGCCGTCGTCAGTGCTTAAGCTCTCTGATATATCTTGATCAACCCGAGAAGTCTAGATATGAATATGTGCTTGGAGAATATCTTTTCCATGAGGCTCTCAGAACGCTGTTCATTTCGTGGAACAGATAATGTCAACCGGCAAATATCCGTGTATGTTTGGAAAGCGAAGTAATTATTTCAAAATAAGGATTACAGGTTGACAGCTAAATATATATACGCCCAAATGTTTCGTCATTATCAAATGCAGATTTTTAAATCATAGACATCGCATATATTAAATCTAGACATAAAAGACTCCAGAAACGTATCAGCTGATTAAACAGTTTTCGCGCGAATAGAGTCAGCTTGTGTGTTTAAAGTTTTCAAATTGTCTCTGACATAAGTTTTTCTTGACTCTTTTGCACCAAACCAACTTAAAAACTTATCTGTATTTGATGATGGCGACAAGATGATGCAGAAACGTCATATACAAGGGTTTATGTTAATTTCTTTCAAAATAATTGTATTTGTAAACAAATCTGCGGTGAAAATTATCGTTTTGTGTAGGAGCTAGTAGGGTGATTGGTTCATAAAGTAGCCTGTGAACAGGCACCCGATTGGGTCGCCAATTGTTTGCCTACCCGGCCAGGAACCTGTTCAAATTAGATAGTACAGTAAAACCTATATATATAGCGAAGTCCTCGGTATAACGAACGATATTCCTCGCCCCCAAAATAGTAAAATACATGGAAAAGAACCCCGATGTAACGAAACCTCGTTATAGCGAACATATTTCGCCAGCTCCTTGGCCCTTGATAATATCGAGGTTCCACGGTACTTACATTTGAGATTTACTCACTGATTTCAAGTAAAACTGCCAATTTAAAGGAGCTCAGTCACGGTTTGCGCATATTGAAAAGTTTGAGTCTCAGACTGGAGCTATATATCAGGGGTTATAATCATCGATGTTTATCCAGTCTGATTGGGAGCACAAACAAATTTCAAAAGGACTAACAGTCATTTAAACGCCAAATCGGCCCGGAGAGAATTTTACCAGAGGTGTAGCGGATGACAAAACCTGGATGCTGAATGTTTTGTGACTTTTACAGACATTTGACGCTATGCGTATTTTCAACCTTGGCCCAAGGGTCTTCTCTTTACGATTTATAAAATTGAAAAGTGGAAAAGACCTTGGGGACGAGGTTAGGGTGTTTATCAAAGATTATAATGCACACCAGCTGACATAAGATGGTACATCGCAGAACAAGTACTAAACAACGTTACCAGCCACATGTATATTCTTCAAATGTATATTCGTCAGATCGTTCTTAGTTTATATTTTGAACTGAGTTTTGGATATTGAGGTTCGACAAGTGATCAGCACATGTTATTGAGTTAACGCCTTAGCGAACAGCAGCCCCCTAAATCACCCCAATGGTGCACTCTGCACTAAAAACCTCAGAAATTTGCCATTTTGATAAGTTGGAAGCCTGCTCTCTTGTGAGTAATTTCTATCCCTTGATTCAACGTTTTTTTTTCGGCCGTGAAGGAACGAATATGCTTGTAATAACGCGTCCTAAGGCCAGAAACATCGATAACAGAATCGCCCTAGACTCGAGTGCGATAGGGTAATTCTAAAGGAAAGAAGACTTCGAATAAATGTGGATTTGGTCTCATTTGAAAGAAATAAAGTTCATTATGCCGGTTATTTATCTGTAAAGTATTGTGTACATAACACATTCAAATTTTTGTTAGAACTCATTACAGTCGTAATGATCAAAACAGCTCTGGTGTTCCACCTAAATAAACGTAAAGATTATTTGTAAATTAATGATTGCTGGTCAATTTATGCTGTGTCACGCAAACCTTAGCAACCTACTTTTTGCAATGAAACTGCTACTCAAAAACCAACTGACAACCCTGCGGGACTCAGTTATTGATGTTATGTATTTGAAGGGGTTCAGTCACGTTATTTTGGGTTATATTGGCCATACACAAAATTACCTTACAATGGTAGGAAACCTGAAAATAACAGTTTAATAAGATAGAAAAACACCAAAGAGATAATGATAAACCATAAAAGACCAAGGATGGCTAAGGATGGAGAAGATTAACACGGATTACAAACGCGACGAATTTGAAAAATTGAGGCTAAACTTTTCAATATGCGCAAACCGTGACTGATCTTGACTCTACATGTACAACACTGGGAGAGTTGAAAATTTACAAAGTATGTAAATAACATGTAATTAACATGTAAATAATCAAAAGGAGACAGTAAAGAATAATTTACCGGTATAGAAACTGTACGTAAGGGTTGTCCTCCACGCGTCTATACTGCGCCAATATCAACTCGAAGTTGATAAAGGTAAACAGCCTTTCGTAAAGAAACTGTGAAGCTGACTTCTCGAGCTTTAACCTTTCTCGTGAAAGCAATGTCAGCGAACAGTTCAAGACACAAGCGAAACTAAAGACATGCGGAATGAAAAACACTTGCCTATTTACCAGCGCGTATGGGTGCAATGCACAGTAAATCGTATTGGCGCTATGATGCGTCTGCGATTCCAAAAACAACTCAGTCCACCCTATTAGAAGAAACTATATGGCAGCCAATGCTGTGAATAAAGACGATGACTGCAGAAATGTGTCGAGAAATAAATTGTTCCTGAAGTGCTGTAACTGTATATAATCTGCTGGACAAATGAGCAATAGTCGAACTGGGAAACGGGTCTAAACAATCATTACTTGTTCCCCAGATTTTATTTGCATCGAGGAAGACCAAAACACTTTCCAAAATGAAGTGACAATAAATGGGAAACTGTTTCCTATAACTCTGCGCCTGCGTACCTGTGTAAAGGGTGCCAGTTGGATGGCTGAATCGACGTTTGGAACGTCTCAGTCTTCCTTGTCTTCTCGTGTGTCGTGTTCTGTGGCTGAATCGACGTCTGGTCTTGCTACTATTGGTGTTCCAATAAAGCGTCCGCGTCCTGAGTCTACTTCTGTTGGTGTTTTGCCCAAGAGCCGTACCTTGTCTATTCGTCTATACCTGTCTCGCCCGCGTTTTCCTCTTGTTAGTACTGTTGCTGCTTCGCCTGTCCAGTCAAGTTCCGTTGTTGCTCTGTTGAGTCCTGTTAGTACTGTTGCTGCTTCGCCTGTCCAGTCCAGTTCCGTTGTTGCTCCGTTGAGTCCTGTTAGTACTGTTGCTGCTTCGCCAGTCCAGTCCAGTTCCGTTACTGCTCCGCTGACTCCTGTTAGTACTGTTGCTGCTTCGCCTGTCCAGTCCAGTTCCGTTGCTCCGTTGAGTCCTGTTAGTACTGTTGCTGCTTCGCCTGTCCAGTCCAGTTCCGTTACTGCTCCGTTGAGTCCTGCTAGTACTGTTGCTACTTCGCCTGTTCAGTCCAGTTTCGTCGCAGCTCCGTCTAGTCCTGTTAGTTCTGTTCCTGCCTCGCCCGTTGCTCTTGTCTTGCCCCCCGCGTTTTCCGTCCAGTGTGTTGACCTCCTATCTCTTCGTTTGTTCCCGTGGTTTCCATTGTTTGGATTGCTGTTCCCGTTTAGTTGTTCACTCCTTTTGGCCTCGTTTTTTCGTATATACCTTTGTTACGTTGAGTTTGGACTGCTTTGTTTGTTTTTGGTCTAGGTTTGTTTTGGTTACATTTTGGTGGCGAACGTATTTTTATATAGGATAAGACTGTTGACAGGTGCCCCTCCCGGGTTCACCTTTCGCCGTTGTACTGAAACAGTGTTCGTTTGTCCTGTTGTCTGACGTTTTTACCTGTTTGTTCCTCGTTTGTTTGTTTCTATGTTATTTGTTTGTAGGGGCGGGGTTCGATCCCTCGGTGCCGTTGTGTGACTGATTGGTCTGTATGTCTGGCGGACATTGCACTCTCCATTCCACGTTGGGGCCCGGCCATTCGCCTTAAACATGAAAAACTCTGGTTTTCCTTCAACACGCATAAATCTTTCGCCTTTTACTAAAGATTTCCGTGGAGGAGAACAACTCGAATAAGTCTTTAGACTAATTTTTCGTAGCCCTGCCTCTTGGCAGGGCTCATATTCTCAACAGATGAAGTGTATATGCAGTTATTGACCAAACTTGTTCGGTCAAGATGGCTGGATATTGGCCAAGTTCCTTAGCGTGTTTTTGGACTGAGACGGACGGTGAAAGAGGCCAATATCCAGCCATCTTGACCGAATAAGCTTGTTCAGTGAAGGATTTATTTAAGACTTTTGAGGAAATTGTCCTTGCGGGACAGCAGGTAGTCCCGAGCGGGCATGATAGCGCCATCTTGCCCGGTCGGGTAGTCAATTATAGCGCTGGGTTTGGTTCATCTTGCCCGCTCACGGAGCTAGCCATATAATAAACGACGTTTCTCAGGCCGCTTCCGTCAGTGACGGTTGACCTATCAGCACTATCAGCAGGAGCATATTTTAAAAAAGTCTTATATACAGAACTACGTGCGTATTTGGGTTAACGTACGTTAAAGGCAACATTCCTGTAACCATTGTTCAATCTTGTAACTCCTGTCTATCTACCCACAACCCTCACCTACCCCGCTGGTGCCTCCCTACCCCTTTCCCTACCCTTCCCACTACCCCCAACCGTTGTTCATATGGCTAAGTTTGGCTCTCAAAAGACATCAATAAAACTTTCAGATCACCAAATTAAATGCTTCAAGCATGTTATTTTCCGTACGTTTTGCCCAAATGTTCCCAAATTTTCAGGATTTGCAAAAAAAGAGATGATCTTTTCCCATTTAGTTAGTCAACAATCAGCTAATGTTAGCGAATATCATTATTAATTTTCGCGTTTTCTGTTGCAATTCAGGCTATGAAGTGCACAAGTTTAGTAAGAGGACACGAAGGTAAGTAAAGGTCGTTTATTTACTGATCGAAAACAAGAAACGAAAATGAAAGGAAAATAGTTGAAAAAAATGATTACATTCCCACGCCGGGGATTGAACCCGGGCCGCGGCGGTGAGAGCGCCGAATCCTAACCACTAGACCACGTGGCATGTTCTCTTGTGAGAAGATCAATTTTTAATCTTAGATTGTAAGGCAATTTCCGTATTTTGAAACATCAATTTTCCCAATTTGTTGAGCTGCGTGATTGCTGATCTGTCAGCAAAAAAAAAAAATCTTGATGTTTTCTTAAAGCAAAGATATGGGAAGTTGCTTGCTCCTTAATTACGAATTTGCTCCTCACCATCTCTGTTGCAAGCCGCTATTAATGATCTGAGAAAGCTCCCGGTGCAAAATGGTTACTCTCCATGCAAGGTGGTAACACGTTGAAAATTAACGATTTGTTGAGGACCATTGAACAAGAATAAAAGTGAGCCAAATAACCCTGTTCAAGTTACAGTTCCCCAAAAAGATGTCTTAAACCTGTTACCCTACTTATGTCCTCACAGTAACCAAATCAAGCGTGCGTTCCTTTGGGGTGATCCGGATCCGGATCAGTGATCCAAGATCACTCAGATCATGGTGCATCAAAGGTAGGCTTTGGTAGATTGTGCTAGCATAATTTTTAGCATAATTTAGAAAAACGAGCATAATTTAAAGCTTTTATTTCAGTTTAGCACTGCTAGCATAATCCGAGCTTTTATGCCTTGAAAACAAAAAAAAACCCATCATAGTTCTAGAATAATTCAGTTTGTACTTTACTTCTGTATTGTTATTGGAAAATATCGAGGTCTGGAAGACTCTAGCTAGGTCACCCCGTACATATCTGAGAGGCTGAGACTCTCCTCAGGCCACCACGCTTATGGCTCGGCGGCTCGGCCCCTCAGGCCTTAGATCAAAGATGGCGTCGTCCTCGAGTACATCCACTGATTCCACTCCCAGCACTTCCAGCACTCCCAGTGCCGTACCGAGAGCTTCAATCTCTAGACTCTGCAGCCGCTGAACGAGTATTCTCTATTCTTAACTCATCGTTCAATGATTCACAAGAGCATGCTCTCGTGGACTATTTACAGGCTTGTGTAATGCTTCAGTACAATAACCGATAACAGAGAGATTAACAACATGCATAGTTGTCTTTATACTAAACTGAGGGCTTTGCCTGGATGGCGTCTAAAACAAGTATATACAAGTAACTTTCTGACCCGGATTCAGAACCCAGAAATGGTTGATTTGGATATCATTTGGCTTTTCGAGGTGCGCACATGCGTATTTGCCATGCTGAAGACTGTAAGACTGGAAGGTGGACTGTCTGAATGTTCATTAAAGTCAAAATTGATAGAGTTAAGCTACTGGCGATCTTTATTTTCCTTAAAATCCAAGTAGCATAACTTCGGTGACAGAGAGCATAATTTTCAGAAAGTAGCATAATTTTGGCATAATTTCTAAAAAATATGAGCACTGCTAAAAGCATAATAAGCTTTTTTTTCGAGCACAATCTAGCAAAGCCTAATCAAAGGAACCGACGAATCGACTCTGGTCACGGATTCATCGGTTCCTTTGATGCACCATAATCCGAGTGATCTTGGATCACTGATCCTGGTCCAGATCATCCCAAAGGAACGCACCCTAGATCTCCTCTTTTGTCAACCTCAAGATCATATTTCAGAACACATGCCGCATCAAATCTCACTTTCCATACAAAATTCACTTCAACCGCTCTCAGAAATCCAAAGTCATCTATAAAGCCGGTTTCTGGGGCTGTAATTAATGAATTATCTGACGTGGGCAAAACAAAACGAAGACTCCTTGACAGGAAAACGGAAAGTTACAAGGCCCCTGCAAAAATTGACCATTCATCAGCCATTGCTGATCATGTGAAAACCACTGGTCACAACATAAAATGGGATCACTTTGACATTCTAGCGTCCGACAAAACTGACTTTCCATGATTGCAGAATTGAGGAGATTCTGTTCATTCAAGAGCTTAAGACTTCACTAAGATAATGACACTGTCAGTAGTGAAAAGTTGTTGCTTTACTAGCTGTTGCTCATGCTGAATACGCGCATGCGTATTTGTAGACTTCAGTACATTTATGTCCCACACGCTGTGTAGCATGTTGTACAACAAAACACCTAGTATCCAGAATGCACAGTAACTCTGGTTTTCCTTCAACACACACAAATCTTTCGCCTTTTACTAAAGATTTTCGTGGAGGAGAACAACTCGAATGAGTCTATTGACCAATTTTTGGAAGCTCTGCCTGTTGGCGGGGCTCATAATTTAACAGATGAAGTATACGGCGTTTCAAACGCTTCAGTCAGTAATGGTTGACTTCGTAGTATCAGCATGAGCATATTTTAGGCAGTCTAACACAGGAACATTGAGTTTCTCACGTAGAAGCCATCTTTATGATACGTGGACACGTTAAGTCTTTAAACTCGCGGAAAGGGTTTTCGGCTGATTTTTTTCTAATTCGGCTTCATTTTTTCCGCGAAATGGACTCAATTCAACGTATTTTAATTAATCATTGTACCTTAAAGAAACGTTTTGAACTCGTATGAAATGAGACGTCAAAACTACTCCTCAATATTCGTACCATTCCTATTTTATACGCCAAATATCTTTGCGTACTCCTCACTACATGTGCATTTGGGTTTACGCAATACAACATTCTTCTAACCATTTCTGGTAAATCATATCTACCTGGCCACTCCCGTTCCCTAACACGCTGCTGCTTTCCTACCCCTCTCCCTACCCCTACCCCCTTATTTACATGGTTAAATTTGGCTGTAAAAACACCAAAGTTGAGCATTCAGATCACTAAAATGAAACTTCATGGCACAATATATTCCGTAGGCTTTTGCAAACTGTCAGGATTTGCAAAGAGATGATATTTTCCCATTTATTTATTCAACATTAGTTCATATTAATAACTATATCCCATTTAATGAAAAAGAAAAAAAAGAGAAAAAGTCCCGTGCATACGACGGCTGCGCCCGCAGTACGAGCGGCAGTAAAAACTGAGCTGTCCTACCGAAACGACACGAAAATAGCCTTTTTCTTCACAACTAACAAAAACAAACACGATACTAAAGTTATTTTGGCCTCTTCCAATAGTTAACTTGAGAATTCCGCGTTTAATTTCACGAGGTACAGCATATTTTGTTCAAAATAACACAACTATTATCCTACCTGGCGACACTCGACGAACTCGGCGACCGAGCGCGAGTTGCCATGCCGAACGCCGAACACCCATTTTGGCGCCAAATTAGAAGCTTGGAGACACAAAATGTTTGATATTTTTTACTTTTCACAATGTGATATGGTATTTGGAATCGTAAATCTCTTTTTCTGAATATTTAAAGCCGTCTCTAGTAAGAAAAGTTACCTGATTTCGATGCCATTCCTGTTAACTTGCATTGACCTCAGGACAGTGAAGTTTTTCCCAGCTGTTGAATTCTGATTGATCAATTCAAATTGCAGGCGAGCAAGCCGTATGCAAGGTCTGGCCATAAGGACACAATTATTAAGTACGAGAAACCCCCTAGCCTTTGGCTATAAACACTGACCAGGAGTCAAATCAAAAACGAAAAGAAAAAAAGTATTTACATTCCAACGCCGGGAATCGAACCCGGGCCGCGGCGGTGAGAGCGCCGAATCCTAACCACTAGACCACGTGGGATGTTCACTAGGTTACAGGATCAGTTATAGAAATAACATTGCAAGGAGATTCCAGTATTTTGTAACGTCAAATTTGCCAATTATTCTTATGAATTGCATGATTGTTGATTTTGCCAAGAATCTTGACGTTTTCTTAAAGTACAAGTATATTTCCATACTTGCCTATATGTTAATTTTGTTTTGTTTTGTTTTGTTTGTTTGTTTGTTTGTTTGTTTGTTTGGGATTTTTGTCATTACTTCAGCTTAGAAAAGCTAGAGAAGACTTACATAAGGAAAAACACAAAATTCCAAGACTGGGTTTCAAACCCGGGTTGTCGTAGCAGATAAATGTCTATAGGTCAATACCCTTAGCCATACCGAGTTGGTGAGAGCGTTAATCTGTAAACACAGAACTCTCAGAAAGGCTATACCTTGCGTTGCTCATGTGTTCAATTATTACGCAAAGAGACAAGCAAAGAAGAATAAAAAAGAATTAAGCTAATTATTAATCAAATCCAATATCATAAGAACTTTTGATGTGATTTGAATACTTTGTTGGTGCTGTGAGCCAGTTGTTGGCGATCCACTTTTCTCCTTTATATTAATGACGTCACATCCAACGTGAATGGAATATCGGTCTAAATCTCGAAGACGACCGCTGTCTTTCCACTTTGTAATCAACTTCGTAACATTTCTGGATTTGTAATTGAGCGGCGTTATTTCACACATTAATCGACCATTTCTTTCTTCTTTTTAATTATGTTTTGAAAAATGTAGCCAGTAGGTATAAAGCGCTTTAATATTTCTAATATTCTAAGACATGTTTTCATTTTCGATCTACTTTTTAGGTTTGAACGCGTACAGTTTAACGGGACTTACAAATGGTAAGTGCCATGGTTCGATTGTATTAATTTTATAATGTATACTCAAACATCCCAATTGGGCTAAAATAGGGGATATATCGATCTGATTAGCTAAGGCAAACTTTCTCTAGTCTCTCTTTTCCTTTCTTTTTATGTGTGCTTTTGTGTTATTTTCCTGACCTGGGATTTATTTTCATTTAACGTTTATGTCAACTGACTACCTGGCTGCCTGTGGTTGAATAGTCATCAGAAAAACAAAACTTTTATTTTCATTTCAGGAAGATTAACTATGCAATCATTTAACAAGTTGAATATTGAGAATATTCTCCGGTACAAGTACATGAATTTCTTGAAAACAATAGTCCACGACACAGATTCGGTTTTAGTCAACAGGCCTGGCTGCCACAAGACAAAACCGCTGACCTTGTTTTGAGACGTCTCCACGAAAGGTTATTTCTCCCAAATGCTGTAAAGTAACTAGAACGCGATGTCCCGTAGGTAAGCGTGGTTGCCATAATTTGCAAAACAGGTGTTAACGCGCGCAACAACGTTTTTCCAGCTTGAAACTGACTACGAGACAAGTTGCAGATCAGAAAATCTCGGATGTTGTATTGCGACTTAAAACCAAACTGTTTTGTTTTACAGGATCATAAAGTTAACCAAGCTGCCGAGAAAAATAGTTCAGGGTGGAGAACCAATGCAGGTGAAACTGATTTAATTTAGTACTGCGCATACACTTGTTATCCACGTACATGTAAATGTGATGTGTTGACTTGGTGCAAAAGGAACGCACTATTTTAATGCATAAATCCGCTAAAGAACAACTTAAAGAGGCCGTAATTTTCAGAGTAAGGGGAAATGAAGTCGAAATTAGATTTTGATGTAAAAGATCAGTAATCACACCCCACGCCGGGAATCGAACCCGGGCCGCGGCGGTGAGAGCGCCGAATCCTAACCACTAGACCAGGTGGGATTGCTTGTGTACGATCAGATTAATTTAACATAGGGCTTGTTCAGAACAGATTGTGCGATCCACGGAATAGGACGTGTTCACAGTAAAACATCAAAGAAAGGTTAGAAGAAAAAAGAAACAGTTGCGGGAAACAGTTTTTCATTTTCATCAAGTTAGCTGATTTTTGGTGTTATTTGTTCGTTGGTTTTTTTTTTTTTATGGGCTGTTACGGAAGCATGTCTCTCTTTAATTTTTAGCTGTAATTTGATTTAAATGTTTGCGATCTGTAGGGTTTTTTTCCTGAATTTTCGGTGGCACCCGTCTAACTTCATCAGAGTGTAAAGTGGATGTTCGTTATAACGTAGCTTACATCCATTTTTCACCCTGATGAAGGTGGAAAGATGCCACCGAAAATTCAGTGAACAAAAACCTACAGATCGGATATATTTAATTCAAATAATCAGTGTCCACCGATCGCAACAATCGAAGTATCTTTAGTTGTGCGCAAGTTTAGGTATTTAAACCCTTAAAATTGATTTAAAAGCAGAAATGCAGTGTGTCCATCAAGTATTAACACCAGCCGTAGGACTCTATAAGGAAAGAAAAAAAAAGGACTTTCCCACGCCGGGAATCGAACCCGGGCAGCGGCGGTGAAAGCGCCGAATCCTAACCACTAGACCACGTGGGAATCCTGTCTTGAGTTGGGAGGTATAACAACCGACGATGTTTTCTAGGTTGTTAGGTACGAAAAGTTCGGTCATTTCCATGCTCTCATGGACTCTACCATCAAAGACTCTAATGTTCCTTGCTGTCATCAGAATAATCTCAGAGCATGCGACTGCAGAGTCTGCAGGTTGGTTATTTATTAAAGCCATGTACAGTGCCCATATTACAGAGGGCATAAAATACCGTATTTAACACCAAAGACAAGGGTCATGCTTCAATAGTCATTTCTTTATGACAACTGAACCATTTTCAAACCGGGCTCAGTTCAGTAGCATTTCGTGTTAATTTACTTTCAGACATATTAGCAAAATTCGTCGGCTTTTACTAAAATATTGAAAAAGCTATAAACCGTTTTAAAGTAAAAACTACATCTTGAAGAGAAAAGAGCCTTGGAGTTCTTGTGAAATAAATGACTAAGGTTGTTAACAGTTCATTTCAATTTTATTGGTCCGTAAACTACGTTCGCCAACGCCCATAAAAGGGCAGTATGACCCATCACCTTTTATCTGTTCATGTTTATGATTTAATTTTCGCCATACATTTATTTTGATGCATTTGATAATGTTAGTTTTAATGTTTTCATCCGTTTTCTTTTATTTTCTTTTTTTCAGATTTATTACGATCCTGTATTTCCTTAACGATGTAGAAGAAGGAGGGCAGACAGCCTTTTGGTGGCAGATAACACTACAATCACTGCAGAAGTAAGTAATTAATAACCCCAGTGAATTGTAACAAAGTGAACTGAGCTTGCAAGTTTGCACACCAGTTAGTTACTGATCAATGCAAGACGAGATGACTGACCAGTAGCCAAAACTGTTACCACAACAGTGCACATCCCACGTGGTCTGGTGGTTAGGATTCGGCGCTCTCACCGCCGCAGCCCGGGTTCGATTCCCGGCGTGGGAATTTCCTTTTATCTGCCTTTTGTTTAGATTCAAAGCGCTTGTGGGTATTATTTACACAAGGTAGCTTACAGCAGTTGTTAGTTGTCAAGGTGCTTCCTGAAAGATTTTGGTTGACGGCTTGGCCTAGAGACGCGTATATCCAACGAGTAAATAACAAGACAAAAAGTCAAAACCGCAGCAAACTCTGAAAACTAATAAGCAAAAACAATATACACGCTCATTACATATCCATTTTATATCCTGCACTCCTTAACTGAAGAAAACAACAAGCTTTTTTTGAATGGGAATTTAACATTTATTCAACTGAGAAGAGATCTTAATTAGCTAGTGTCAATTCAGGTCAGAGTTGGCCAAGTAATAGTATTCAAACGTAATAGTGAAATAAGTAGTTAAAATTTGGCCCGATTAACAAATGTAATAAGAATCGACTTAAATGATAATCTTAAGACATCGTGTTGGTCCACTGAATTTGTGAGTCCAATTCTGATCCCCTCGGAGGTGTTCTAACCTGGCCAGTTTGATGTTCACTCAGAGAACATAACAAAATCTTGTTATTCCTTTATTGTATTTTTAGGAAAGTGAAAGAACAGATGAGTCTGTTGGTTCAAAGCGTTAGTGAGTAGTAATTACGCACAGAAGTTCACAGTAGTTGTTTAGTTGTCAAGATATTTACTGAGATTTGTTGGTTGGCGGCTTGGTCTAGAGACACACTGGTCCAATACAAGACAAGTGGTCAAAACCGCAGCTGCAGCACACTATGAAAACTAAACAACAACAATACACACGGTCACTACATATCAGTTTTATGTCCTGATCTATTTAATGGAGGAGAAAAAACCTTCAAATTTCTTTGAATGGAAACTAATCATTTATTTTATTGGGAATAGAGCGTAACTACATGTAGTGTCAGGTCAGTTGAGAGTTGGCCAAGTTATAGTAAAACAAGTAGTTAAAATTTTGGCCCGATTATCAAATGAGATAAAAATCAACTTGAATGATAATCTTAAGACATCGTGTTGGTCCATTAAATTCTGATCCCCTCGGAGGTGTTCTAACCTGGCCAGTTTGATGTTCACTTAGAGAACATAACGAAGTCTTTTTATTTCTTTGTAATATTTTTAGGAAATTGAAAGAACGGATGAGATCAATCTGAGTACGAATTGCCGTTCGGCCGATCTTATTCTGCCACCAAAGAAAGGCACCGCCATCATGTGGTATAACAACTTTATTGACCCCGAGAGCGCTCTGCTTGGGTCCCTGGACTGTCGTACATTGCACGGCGGGTGTGACGTCATCAGGGGAGAGAAATGGATCGCTAACAACTGGCAAATGAAAAGTCACATTTGTTCCTACTATGGATGTAAAAATAAAAATGGATGTAATGACCTTTGTATTGTGTAAGCCAAAATAAGAGATGAATTTGGAAGACGCCGAGGCTACGGTCGACAATAAATAAATAATGGGAAGAACAGAACACAATCAGGAGCCTTCACTCTCTTTGGGTTGACCACATCGGTCACTCCGATCGAGGTGTCTCTCGAACTCTGACCAAGGTATAAAATGTATTCTGCCGGCATTATTTTCTAGTCCAAGTAGAGTATGTGTTCCACAACAAGCGTTGAGTTGTGCTTTAGCTTTTTTCTGTATTAGTATTACTTTTTAGACGGTTGTTAGTGTTATGATCACTGTATGGAAACTGTACGTAAGGGTTGTCCTCCACGCGTCTATACTGAGCCAATATCAACTCGAAGTTGATAAAGGTAAACAGCCTTTCGTGAAGAAATTCTGAAGCTGACTTCTCGAGCTTTAACCTTTCTCGTGAGAGCAATGTCAGCGAACAGTTCAAGACACAAGCGAAACTAAAGACATGCGGAATGAAAAACACTTGCCTATTTACCAGCGCGTATGGGCGCAATGCACATTAAATCGTATTGGCGCTATGATGCGTCTGCGATTCCAAAAACAACTCAGTCCGCCCTATTAGAAGAAACTATATGGCAGCCAATGTTGTGAATAAAGACGATGACTGCAGAAATATGTCGTAAAATAAATTGTTCCTGAAGTGCTGTAACTGTACATAATCTGCTGGACAAGTGAGCAATAGTCGAACTGGGAAACGGGTGTAAGCAATCATCACTTGTTCCCGAGATTTTATTTGCATCGAAGAAGACCAAAACACTTTCCAAAATAAAGTGACAATGAATGCGAAACTGTTTGCTATAACTCTGCGCCTGCGTACCTATGTAAAGGGTGCCACTTGTATGATGTTCGGATGGCTGAATCGACGTTTGGTACGTCTCAGTCTTCTTTGTCTTCTCGTGTGTCGTGTTCTGTGGCTGAATCGACGTCTGGTCTTGCTACTATTGGTGTTTCCAATAAAGCGTCCGCTACTCCTGCCCAAGAGCCGTACCTTGTCTATTCGTCTATACCTGTCTCGACCGTGTTTTCCTCTTGTCAGTACTGTGGCTGCTTCGCCTGTCCAGTCAAGTTCCGTTGTTGTTCTGGTGAGTCCTGTTAGTACTGTTGCTGCTTCGCCAGTCCAGTCCAGTTCCCTTACTGCTCCGCTGAGTCCTGTTAGTATAGTTGCTGCTTCGCCTGTCCAGTCCAGTTCCGTTGCTCCGTTGAGTTCTGTTAATACTGTTGCTGCTTCGCCTGTCCAGTCCAGTTCCGTTACTGCTTCGTTGAGTCCTGCTAGTACTGTTGCTGCTTCGCCTGTCCAGTCCAGTTTCGTTAGTGCTGTTGCTGCTTCGCCTGTTCAGTCCAGTTCCGTCGCTGCTCGGTCTAGTCCTGTTAGTTCTGTTCCTGCCTCGCCCGTTGCTCTTGTCTTGCCCCCAGCGTTTTCCGTCCTGTGTGTTGACCTCGTATCTCTTCGTTTGTTCTCGTGGTTTCCATCGTTTGGATTGCTGTTCCCGTTTAGTTGTTCACTCCTTTTGGCCTCGGTTTTTCGTGTATACCTTTGTTACGTTGAGTTTGGACTGCTTTGTTTGTTTTTGGTCTAGGTTTGTTTTGGTTACATTTTGGTGGCGAACGTATTTTTATATAGGATAAGACTGTTGACAGGTGCCCCTCCCGGGTTCACCTTTCGCCGTTGTACTGAAACAGTGTTCGTTTGTCCTGTTGTCTGACATTTTTACCTGTTTGTTCCTCGTTTGTTTGTTTCAATGTTATTTGTTTGTAGGGGCGGGGTTCAATCCCTCGGTGCCGTTGTGTGACGGATTAGTCTGTATGTCTGGCGGACATTGCACTCTCCATTGCACTTTGGGGGCCCGGCCATTCGCCTTAAACATAAAAAACTCTGGTTTTCCTTTAACACGCATAAATCTTTCGCCTTTTACTAAAGATTTACGTGGAGGAGAACAACTTGAATGAGTCTTTAGACTAATTTTCTCGTAGCCCTGCCTCTTGGCAGGGCTCATATTCTTAACAGATGAAGTGTATATGCGGTTATTGACCAAACTTGTTCGGTCAAGATGGCTGGATATTGGCCAAGTTCCTTAGCGTGGTTTTGGACTGAGACGGACGGTGAAAGAGGCCAATATCCAGTCATCTTGACCGAATAAGCTTGTTCAGTGAAGGATTTATTAAAAGACTTTTGAGGAAATTGTCCTTGCGGGACAGCAGGTAGTCCCGAGCGGGCATGATAGCGCCATCTTGCCCGGTCGGGTAGTCAATTATAGCGCTGGGTTTGGTTCATCTTGCCCGCTCACGGAGCTAGCCATATAATAAACGACGTTTCTCAGACCGCTTCCGTTAGTGACGGTTGACCTATCAGCGCTATCAGCAGGAGCATATTTTAAAAAAAGTCTTATATACAGAACTACGTGTGTATTTGGGTTTACTTACGTTAAAGGCAACATTCCTGTAACCATTGTTCAATCTTGTAACTCCTGTCTATCTAGCCACCACCCTCACCTACCCCGCTGCTGCCTTCCTACCCCTCTCCCTACCCCTCTCCCTACCCCTCCCACTACCCCCACCCGTTATTCATATGGCTAACTTTGGCTCTCAAAAGACATCAATGAAACTTTCAGATCACAAAATTAAATGCTTCAAGTATGCTATTTTCCGTACGTTTTGCCCAAATGTTCTCAAATTTTCAGGATATGCAAAAAAAGAGATGATCTTTTCCCATTTAGTTAGTCAACAATCAGCTAATGTTAGCGAATATAATTATTAATTTTCCCGTTTTCTTTTAAAATTCAGGCTATGAAGTGCACAAGTTTAGTAAGAGGACACCAATAGCCTTTGGCTATAAAAATCGACGACCGAAGGTAAATAAAGATCGTTTATTTACTGATCGAAAACAAGAAACGAAAATGAAAGGAAAATAGTTGAAAATAATTATTACCTTCCCACGCCGGGAATTGAACCCAGGCCGCGGCGGTGAGAGCGCCGAATCCTGACCACTAGACCACGTGGGATGTTATTTCGTGAGAAAGTCAACTTTTAATCTTAGATTGTAAGGCAATTCCAGTATTTTGTAACATCAATTTTCCCAATTTGTTGAGTTGCGTGATTGCTGATCTGTCAGCAAAAAAAAAGAATCTTGATGTTTTCTTAAAGCAAATATATGGGAAGTTGCTTGCTCCTTAATTACGAATTTGCTCCTCACCATCTCTGTTGCAAGCCGCTATTAATGATCTGAGAAAGCTCCCGGTGCAAAATGGTTACTCTCCATGCAAGGTGGTAACACGTTGAACATTAACGATTTGTTGAGGACCATTGAACAAGAATAAAAGTGAGCCAAATAACCCTGTTCAAGTTACAGTTCCCCAAAAAGATGTCTTAAACCTGTTACCCTACTTATGTCCTCACAGTAACCAAATCAAGCGTGCGTTTCTTTGGGGTGATCCGGATCCCGATCAGTGATCCAAGATCACTCGGATCATGGTGCATCCATGGAACCGACAAATCCACTCTGGTCACGGATTCATCGGTTCCTTTGATGCACCATGATCTGAGTGATCTTGGATCACTGATTCTGATCCAGAACATCCCAAAGGAACGCACCCCAAATCTCCTCTTTTGTCAACCTCAAGATCATATTCCAGAACACATGCCGCATCAAATCTCACTTTCCATACAAAATTTACTTGAACCGCTCTCAGAAATCGAAAGTCGATCATCTATAAAGCTGGTTGCTGGGACTGCAATTAATGAATTTTATGCAGGCAAAATTAAACGAAGACTCCTTGACAGAAAAACGGAGAATTCCAAGGCCCCTGCAAAAATTGCCATTCATCAGCCTTTGCTGATCATGTGAGAACCACTTGTCACAACATAAAATGGGATCACTTTGACATTCTAGCGCCCGACAAAACTGACTTTCGATGATTGCAGAATTAAGGAGAGTCTGTTCATTCAAGAGCTTAAGACTTTACTAAGATAATGTCAATTTCAGTAGTGAAAAGTTGTTGCTTTACTAGCTGTTACTCTTCTTGCGACTCATGTTGAATAGGCGCATGCGTATTTGTATACTTCAATACATTTATATCCCACACGCTGTGTAGCATGTTGTACAACAAAACACCTAGTATTCACAACCCACAGTTACTCTGGTTTTCCTTCAACACGTACAAATCTTTCGCCTTTTACTAAAGATTTCCGTGGAGGAGAACAACTCGAATGAGTCTATTGACCAATTTTTCAAAGCTCTGCCCTTGGCGGGGCTCGTAATTTAAAAGATGAACGTTACCACGTTTCTACCGCTTCAGTCAGTAATGGTTGACCTCGTAGTATCAGTATGAGCATATTTTAGGCAGTCTAACACAGGAATATTGAGTTTCTCGCGTAGAAGCCATCTTTATGATACGTGGACACGTTAAGTCTTTAAACTCGCAGAAAGGGTTTTCGGCTGATATTTTTTTCTAATTCGGCTTCCGTTTTTTCGCAAAATGGACTCGATTCAACGTATTTTAATTAATCATTGTATCTTACAGAAACGTTTTGAACTCGTACAAAAGGAGGCGTCAAAACTGCTCCTCAATATTCGTGCCATTCCTATTTTATGCGCCAAATATCTTTGCGTACTCCTCACTACATGTGTATTTGGGTTTACGCAATACAACATTCTTCTAACCATTTCTGGTAACTCATATCTACCTGGCCACTCCCGTCCCCTAACACGCTGCTGCTTTCCTACCCCTCTCCCCACCCCTACCCCCTTATTCACATGGTTAAATTTGGCTCTCAAGGACATCATTAAAAGTTCAAGTCACTAAAATGACACTTGAAGCACAATATATTCCGTAGGTTTTCGCAAATTCTCAGGATTTGCAAAGAGTTGCCATGCCGGACGCCGAAGACCCATTTTTGGCGCCAAATTAGAAGCTTGGAGACACAAAATGTTTGATATTTTTCACTTTTTACAATCTGATATGGTATTTGGAATTTTAAATCTCTTTTTCTGAATATTTAAAGCCGTCTCCAGTGAGAAAAGTTGCCTGATTTCGATGCCATTCCTGTTAACCGACTTACATCGACGTCAGGACAGTGAAGTTTTTCGCACCTGTTGAATTCTGATTGGTCAATTCAAATTTCAGGCGAGCCAGTTGTATGCAGCGTCTGGCTATAAGAACACAATTATTAAGTACGAGAAACCCCCTAGCCTTGGCTATAAAAACTGACCAAAGGTAGATAAGGGTTGTTTATTTATCTTTAAAAATCTATTTCCGGAGTCAAATCGAAAACGAAAAGAAAAAAAATGTTCACATTCCCACGCCGGGAATCGAACCCGGGCTGCGGCGGTGAGAGCGCCGAATCCTAACCACTAGACCACGTGGGATGTTCACTAGGTTACAGAATCAGTTACAGAAATAACATTGCGAGGATATTCCACTATTTTTTAGCATCAAATTTGCCAATTATTCTTATGAATTGCATGATTGTTGATTTTGCCAAGAATTTGTTTCTTTTAGAAAAAAACGTCATCACGTTTTCTTAAAGTAAAAGCGTATATCTATACTTGCCTATATGTTTATTTTGTTTTGTTTGTTTGTTTGTTTGTTTGGCATTTTTTTCATTACTTCAGCTTAAAAATGCTAGAGAAGACTTACAGGAGGAAAAACACAAAATTCCATGGCCGGGTTTCAACCCCGGGTTGTCGTAGCAGATAAATGTTTATTCTCTATTTTCCAATTGGCCATAATTCACTCTGTTTGCCCCCAAATTTTGCATAAACTATTGCTGTGAAATTCTCTTGGGAAGTCTCCATATTTCCAAGGGTATTTCACAACAATAGTTTATGCAAAATTTTGGGGGCAAACAGTGTGAATTATGGGCAATGGAAAATAGAGAATAGGTCAATACCCTTAGCCATACCGAGTTGGTTCTCAGACATGACCCTCACGTAATGAGAGCGTTAATCTGTAACCACAGAACTCTCAGAAAGGCTACACGTTGTGTTGCTCATGTCTTCAATTATTACGCAAAGCGACAAACAAAGAAGAAAAAAGAATTAATAACACTAGCTAATTATTAATCAAATCCGACATCATAAGAACTTTTGATGTGACTTGAATGCTTTGTTGGTGCTGTGAGCCAGTTGTTGGCGATCCACTTTTCTCCTTTAATGACGTCACATCCACAGTGAATGGAATATCGGTCAAAATCTCCAAGAAGACCGCTGTCTTTCGACTTTGTAATCAACTTCGTAACTTTTCTGGATTTGTAATTAAGCGTTATTTTACACATTAATCGATCATTTCTTTGTTCTTTTCAATTTTGTTTTGAAAAATGTAGCCAGTAAGTATAAAGTGCTTTAATATTTCTAATATTCTATGACATGTTTTCATTTTCGATATACTTTTTAGGTTTGAACTCCTACAGTTTAACGGAACTTACAAATGGTAAGTACACATGGTTCGATTGTATATATTAATTTTATAATGTATTCTCAAACGTCCCAATTGGGCTACAGAAAATTGGGGATATATCGATCTGATTAGCTAAGGCAAACTTTCTCGATCTAGTCTCTCTTTTCCTTTCTTTTTATGTGTGCTTTTGCGCTATTTTCCTGACCTGGGATTTTTTTTTTTTTCATTTAACGTTGAAGATTAACTATGCAGTCATTTAACAAGTTGAATATTAAGAAGATTCTCCGGTACATGGATTTCTTGAAAAACAATAGTCCACGACACAGATTCCGTTGTAGTCAACAGGCCAAAACCACAGGACAAAACCGCTGACCGTGTTTTGAGACTTCTCCACGAAAGGCTATTTCTCCCAAATACTGTAAAGTAACTAGAACGCGATGTCCCGTAGGTAAGCGTGGTTGCCATAATTCGCAAAACAGGTGTTAACGCGCGCAACAACGTTTATCCCGCTTGTAACTGACTGCGAGACAAGTTGCAGATCAGAAAATGCCGAATGTTATATTAACCAAACTGTTTTGTTTTACAGGATCGTAAAGTTAATCAAGCTTCCGAGAAAAATAATTTTAGGGTGGAGAACCAGTTCGAGTGAAACTGACTTAATTTAGTCATGCGCATACACTTGTTAACCACATACATTTAAATGTGATGTGTTCACGTGGTGCAAAAGGAACGCACTGTTTTAATGCATAAATCCGCGAAAGAACAACTTAAAGAGGCCATAATTTTCAGAGTAAAAGAAAATGAAGTCGATATTAGATTTTGATGTAAAGACAAGTAATTACTTCCCACGCCGGGAATCGAACCCTAACCACTAGACCACGTGGGATTGCTTGTTTACAACGAGAATAATTTAAGATCTGGCTTGTTCAGAACAGATTGTGCGATCCACGGGATAGGACGTGTTCACGGTAAAACATTAAAGGAAGGTTAGAAGATAAAAGAAACAGTTGCGGGAAACAGTTTTTCATTTTCATCAAGTTAGCTGATTTTTGGTTTCATTTGTTCGTTGGTTTTTTTTAAGGGTTGTTACGGAAGCATGTCTCTCTTTAGTTTTTAGCTGTAATTTGATTTAAGGCCTAAAAACACTTAAAAACACACCATGTTTCAAACATTTTTTCGTGGCTAAGAGTTAACTCCAAACCATGGCAAAGTATACATTTTTAAAAAGCTCAAAGAGCAAAGATTATGAAAAAAATATTTGTGTGCGGCAATAACTGTATTGTAACCTGGCACCGGCTGATTAACACGAGTCTGCCACCTGCTGGGGAATGCCAGGGCTTACTTGAGAAAAAATAACTCCTACAAGAATTGATCACTGAAAGGAATAATTTTTACATTTTTCAAAATGTGACAAACAGCTTGCTGGGATAAGCATAGAGATTTTTGAAACGTTAAAAGCACGTGAAATAATGATGACCAATTAAATCTGATACAGAAAATCTAGCATACGTTTCAATACATAACTTTGACAGAATGCACTGGATGGAAAAGTTCTATGCTTATCCCACAGAATCCCACAGAACGTACTAAAAACAACAAACCCTGAAAATTTTAGCTCAATTGAATAAATCCTTCTCAAGACATCTTTTCTAGAAGGCGAAAATAACTCGTTTTGAGAAAACAAGCTTTAAACTTACAGTAACAGTACTTGTCAAAATAAAACTTCAATACCTTACGATTCGAGTTCCGTAAAAAACAAAACTTCGAATTTCTTTCAGAATTTTAGGTTAAGTCCCGCCTTAAATGTTTCCGATCTGTAGGTTTTTTTTTTTTTTTTTCAGTTTTTTTCACTGAATTTTCGGTGGTACCTGTCCAAAGTGGATGTTCGTTACAACGTAGCTGGCATCCATTTTTCACCCTGATGAATGTGGAAAGATGCCACCGAAAATTCAGTGAACAAAAACCTACAGATCGGATATATTTAGAGCCAAATAATCAGTGTCCACCGATCGCAACAATCGAAGTATCTTTAGTTGTACGTAAGTTTAGGTATTTAAACCCTTAAAATTGATTTAAAAGCAGAAATGCTGTAAGTCCATCTAGTATTAACACCAGCCGGAGGACTCTACAAGAAAAGAAAAAAAGAGACTTTCCCACGCCGGGAATCGAACCCGGGCAGCGGCGGTGAAAGCGCCGAATCCTAACCACTAGACCACGTGGGAATCCTGTCTTAACCAGGTTTCCGCCTTAAAGTCAATCAACATTGATCAGCTACGAAAATATCAAATGTATGATTGACAGGTCCAGTTACTGAAAAAAAAAAATTGACACATTTCTTAGGCACAGAACGGCTTTGATACCTTGATAAGGCGCAAACATTATGAAAAAACATTGCACCTTAAAAGACTATTGACACTTATAATAAGCACTAAGCTTAATTACTAGCGCCAAGGGAATCAGTGAGTTTTGTTGCCCCTAGATCTCAATGTTTCCCTCAACGAACATTAAGGTCAAGGGAAACAAAACTCATTGTTTGCCGTTGGGCCAGCCAATAAGTGTTTTGTCATACCTCCCTACTCAAATATCGGAACAACTGCGAAACAATTCTAATCTTTGCTTGAAACCGGGAGGCACAAGAAATTTGCTGCGGTTTCAAGGTGCACGACCTGATCACGTGCGAGTCGAAAATTCAAGTCATTGTTTCCCTAGGGAGTTAGTGAGTTTTGACCCACGACACGAAATGAGACGTATTCCTCCAATCGGAAAACGTATTTGAGTTGGGAGGTGTAACAAAGGACGATGTTTTCTTGATTGTTAGGTATAAAAAGTTCGGTCTTTCCATGCACACATGGACCCTAATGTTCCTTGTTGCCATCAGAATTATCTCAGAGGAGCCAACTGCAGAATCTGCAGGTTGGTTATTTATTAAAGCCATGTGCAGTCCCCGTATTACAAAAGGCATAAAATAGTGTAGTTAACACCAAAGACAAGGGACATGCTTTAATAGTCATTTCCGTTATGACTACTGAACCATTTTCAAACCGGTCTCAGTTCAGTAGCATTTCGTGTTAATTTACTTTCAGACACAGTAGCAAAATTCATCAGCTTTTACTAAAATAATGAAAAGGCTATAAACAGTTTTAAAGTCAAAAACTACGTCTTCAAGAGAAAAGAGATTAGGAGGTCTTGTGAAATACATGACTGAGATTGTTAAAAGTTCATTTCAATTTTATTGGTCCGTAAACTGCGTTCGCCAACGCCCATAAAAGGGTAGTATGACCCATCACCTTTTATCTGTTCATGTTTGTGCTTTAATTTTCGCCATACATTTATTTTGATGCATTTAATAATGTCAGTTTCAATGTTTTCATCTGTTTTCTTTTTCTTTCTTTTTTCAGATTTATTACGATCCTGTATTTCCTTAATGATGTAGAAGACGGAGGGCAGACAGCCTCTTTGATGGTAGATAACACTACAATCACTCCAGAAGTAAGTAATTAACCTCAGTGGATTGTGATGAAGTGAGCTGAGCTTGCAAGTTTGCACACCAGTCAATTTTATGATCGATGTAAGGCCAGGTGACTGAGCAGTAACCAAAACCACAGCAGTGCACATCCCACGTGGTCTAGTGGTTAGGATTCGGCGCTCTCACCGCCGCGGCCCGGGTTCGATTCCCGGCGTGGGAATTGGCTTTTTTTCTGCGTTTCTTTGTTTTAATTCAAAGCGCTAGTGAGTATTAATTACGCAAAGTAGTTCACAGCAGTTGTTTAGTTGTCAAGGTGCTTACTGAGAAATTTTGGTTGACGGATTGGCCTAGAGACGCATATATCCAACGAGTAAATAACGAGACAAAAAGTCAAAACCGCAGCAAACTATGAAAACTAAACAAAAACAATACACATGGTCATTATATATCCATTTTATATCTTGCACTCCTTAATTGAAGAAAAAACAAGCTTTCTTTGAATGGGAACCGAACGTTTATTTGAATTAGAAGAGAGCTTAACTAGTGTAAATTCAGGTCAGAGTTGGCCAAGTAATAGTATTCAAAGGTAATAGAGAAATAAGTAGTTAAACTTTGGCCCGATTATCAAATGTAATAAGAATCGACTTAAATGACAATCTTAAGACATCGTGTTGGTCCACTGAACTTGTGAGTCCAATTCTGATCCCCTCGGAGGTGTTCTAACCTGGCCAGTTTGATGTTCACTCAGAGAACATGACAAAATCTTGTTATTCCTTTATTGTATTTTTAGGAAATTGAAAGAACGGATGCGATCAATCTGAGCATGAATTGCCTTTCCGCCGATCTTATTCTGTCTCCAAAGGAAGGCACCGCCCGTCATATGGTATAACGACTTTATTGACCCCGAGAGCGGTCTTCTAGGGTCCGTGGACCGTCCAACATTGCACGGCGGGTGTGACGTCATTAGAGGAGAGAAATGGATCGCTAACAATTGGCTGACGGCGCCTACCAAGCATTCAAGATACATATAGAGCATGTTTGACACGGGAATCGATTGAAATCTCAATCCATTTGATTTGCCGGTTATTGTTCTCGTGATAACAAAACAATTGATGCTGCGTGTAAAGATACTGTGGATGGTTGCTAGCCTGGGAGTCCAGACTGATTTTGGGATGTTATCTCGCGCCGCCGAGACAATGCAACAGCCGAATGACCAACGCTTTAACACATTCAGGACATTATCTGAAGGATCACACTGACCAAAGCTATAGATACGGACAATCAAGCGAAGGCTGCAGTACTGACTCAAATATTCATCCGTTTTGTGAACCTTGTCATGTTTTTTGTAATAAAGTCTCATTAAAGACACATGAAGGACTCAATTTTAAATTTTCTGCTCGAATTAAGGTTTATTATGGCGTAACATGAGGTTAAAAAAGCCGAGAAGATAAAGGAATTTTAAATAGAAGACCCTGGTGAGTCCTCTGGGCCGGGATCCTTCGTCTCTGTTCTATAAGTCTATCAATGTAATTAAGAGCAAGGGTACAGGAAGTGGAAAGTCACATTTTTAGGTGCATTTGTTCCTACTATGGATGTAAAAAGAAAAAAATGGACGTAATGACCTTTGCATTGTGTAAGCCAAAATAAGAGATGAATTTGGAAGACGCTGAGGCTACGGTCGACAACAAATAATGGGAAGAACAGAACACAATCAGGTGCCTTCACTCCCTTTGGGCTGACCACACCGGTCACACCGATCGAGGTGTCTCTCGAAGTCTGACCAAAGGTATAAAAATGTATTCTGCCGGCGTTATTTTCTAGTCCAAGTAGAGTATGTGTTCCACTACATGCGTTAAGTTGTGCTATAGCTTTGTTCTGTATTAGCAGTTATTAGTGTTATGATCACTGTATGAAAACTGTACGTAAGGGTTGTCCTCCACGCGTCTATACTGGGCCTTTATTAACTTGAAGTTAATAAAGGTAAACAGTCTTTCGTAAAGAGTTTGTGAAGCTGACTTCTCGAGCTTTAAGCCCTTCGTTGTGAGAGCAATGTCAGTGAACAGTTCAAGACACAAGCGAAATTAAAAACAAATGAAATGATGAACACTTGCCGATTAACCAGCGCGTATGGGCGCAATGCACAATAAATCGTATTGACCCTATGATGCGTCTGCCAGTCCAATAACAAGTCAGTCTGCCCTATCAGAAGAAACTATATGGCAGCCCGTGTTGTGAATAAAAACGATAACCTCAGAAATGTGTCGTAAAATAAATTGTTCCTGAAGTGCTGTAACTGTATATAATTTACTGGACAAGTAAGCGATAGTCGAACGGGTCTCAAGGATCATCACCTGTTTCCGAGATTTCATGTACATCGAGGAAAACCAAAACACTTCCCAAAATAAAATGAAAATAAATGCGGAAGTGCACAATAATTAATGACTAGCAGTTTCTGCAAAACGTGTAAGCGTAACTGTTTCAGAAGAATAATTGTCCCACACGCTTTGTGGCACTTGTACAACTAATCAGACCCATTATTAGCCGTTGTGCTAACTGTAACTAGTTGACATTGTTCTTTTCTTTTAGTTATTGTATTTTTTGTTTTGAATTTTTTATTCATTGTTTTTAGTGGCGAGGCGGGGTTCGACTCCCCGGCGAAGTTGGCGGGCCGGCCTCGTTTAGAGGGTGCCCCCACACTTGGGCGGTTTTAGGTCTTTTCATTTATTGTTTTTAGGGATGAGACATTGCACTACGCCTTCATGCCGCCCACTTACAAAAAAAGAAATCTTTCGCCTTTTACTAAAGATTTCCGTGGAGGAGAACAACTCGAATGAGTCTATAGACTAACTTTTCGTCGCCCTGCCTGTTGACTTGGCTCATAACTTAACAGATGACGTGTATATGGCGGGTAATGACCAGGTTTGTTGGGTCAAGATGGCTGGATATTGGCCAAGTTCCTTATTTAGCGTGTTTTTGGACTGAGACGGACGGAGAACGAGACCAATGTCCAACCATCTTGGCCGAATAAGCTTGTTCAATAAAGGATTTATAAGGCTTTCGAGGAAAGTGTCCTTGCGGGACAGCGAGTAGTCCCGAGCGAGCAAGATGGCGCTATCATGCCCGCTCGGGTAGCCAATTATAGCGCTGGGTTTGTTTCATCTTGCCCGCTCACGGAGCTAGCCATATAATAAACGACGTTTCTCAGACCGCTTCCGTTAGTGAGGATTGACCTATCAAGACTATCAACATGAGCATATTTTAAGGCAGTCATACACAGAAATATTGAGTTTCCACGTAGAAACTATTTTTCTGACACATGGAAATTTTTCAGACTCACGGAAAGCGTTTTCAATTGATTTTTTTTTTTTTTTTTTTTTTTTACCAACTTGGCTTCATTTACAATGTTACAACAAAAATGCGCAGTGGTAGCCATCACCCCTGGAAACGGTTTTTTTTACAATATATAATATCAAAAAAATTGCTCAACGTATTTCAGTTCAGAAACGTTTTGAATAAATGAATGAACGAACGAACGAACGAATGAATGAATGAATGAACGA
>NW_028301558.1:15737500-15740000 GCF_042242905.1 Orbicella faveolata | reverse complement strand
ACTATTACTAATAGTCCTCTAGTAGCGTAGCCAATTAAAATGCAGGATTTGCATTAGTCCACTGGTTGGGTGATACTGATAGTTTTTATTACACGGTTGTGTCTCACAAGGACTGGGAACTACCGAATTCACGAATTTGATTGGCTGAAATCGATATTGACCGCGGTCTAGATTTTCCCATCTAGAACGGCATCTAGACCGGTTTCATTTTGCGTTGAAAAAGTAGCAAACTAAAATACAAAAATGTTCACCATTTTCTTTTATTTTCTTCTCAATCATTTATGATTGCGATGGCTTGCAATCGTCGCGCATGAAGTGTTGGTAGTTTCGCTCTTTACAAGAGTTCCTCATACGTCGATTTATTGTCACAATAAACAGCTCGTAGTGCTCGTTCCTGAATTCGTTCTAGTTTTCTGGCATCAGAAGAACGACAAAAATGCCAAACAGTCTGACAGTATGTGAGATGAGGTAGTATAGCAAATTTGACAATGTGTAATTTAGCTGATATCGGAATGAGGTTACGTAATCTCAGAAGAACACCAGTTTGACAAGAGGCTTTTCTACAAACACTGCTCAGATGACTCGAAAATGATAGTTGATCGTCTAAGGCAACCCCTAAGAGCGTTATCTCTGGTTTCTGATCAATTACAGTGTCATTAATAACAATGTGTAAATCCTTAGGACCGTTTAATTCCTCGGGCCCAGACTCATCAGCTGATACTTTGAAAAATTTCCTTGCAAAAAGCTGTTGTTGTACCACTCAGAGAGGCTGTTTCCTTCCTCAGTTAAAATGCTTTCCGCTTCGTTAGTTGTCTTCGCCACTGAAAACAGTTGGTGGTCATCCGCATACATAAATAACATGTTTTCATCAGTGGAGAGGTGTAGATCGTTTTGGAAGACATTCCAAAGAAGAGCCCCGAAGGCCGATCCCTGGGGACATCCTCTCGCGATAGCGTACCAATCACTTGTTGTTTCTTGACTGATCCTAACCCTGTTTTTCCTATTTGTGAAATATGATCGCATCAGGGCTAGTGAGTCGTTAGAGAAACTGTATGCTCTCAGTTTGTTGATTAGTAGGGGAGCGTGCAGCGAATCAAATGCCCTTGACATATCAGTGGACAAGACTCCGACAACGTTCCTGTTATCATCAGCCTGTTTCCATCTTTCTACCAATCCAATAAGGGAAGTTTCACAGCTCTGATTCCTTCGATATGCGGTCGGGTTGTTGCTTAACATAGGGTCAATAACTGATGTCAGCTGTTTGCTCAGTAACTGCTCAAAGACTTTCCCTATCACTGTAAAGACGATGCTAAAGTTGTTTTGGCGTCTTCCAATAGTTAACTTGAGAATTCCGGGTTTAATTTGACGAGGAACAGCATATTTTGTTCAAAATAACACAACTATTATCCTACCTGGCGACACTCGACGAACTGAAGTGAAGTGAAGTGAAGTGAAAGACTTTATTTAATGAGGGTGACCCGTGACAGTAACTTAAGTTACTGATAAACTTGGGGCCCTCAGCTTAAAATAATTAGAATGCTAAAAATATATTATTTACAATAAAATGCTAAAATACGATATTATTTACAATAAAATACTTAATTAAGTTACTATTAAAAATGGTTACAAATACGAGTGAGTTGCCATGCCGGACGCCGGAGACCCATTTTTGGCCCCAAATCATAAGCTTGGAAACGCAAAATGTTTCATATTTTTCACTTTTCACAATCTGATATGGTATTTGGAATTGTAAATCTCTTTTCCTGAATATTTTAGAAAAGTTGCCTGATTTTGATGCCATTCATATTAACTTACATTGACGTCAGGACAGTGAAGGTCTGGCAAGGTCTGGCTATAAGAACACAATTATCAAGTACGAGAAACCTCCTAGCCTTTGGCTATAAACACTGACCAAAGGAAGATAAAGGTTGTTTATTCATTTTTAAAATTTATTTCAGGAGTCAAATCGAAAACGAAAAGAAAAAAACATGTTCACATTCCCACGCCGGGAATCGAACCCGGGCCGCGGCGGTGAGAGCGCCGAATCCTGACCACTAGACCACGTGGGATGTTCTCTTGTGAAATGATCAACTTTAAATCTTACATGGTTAAGCAATTCCAGCATTTTGTAACATCAATTTTCCCAATTTGTCGAGCTGCATGACTGCTGATCTGGCAACAAAAAAAATTCTTGATGTTTTCTTAAAGCAACGATATGGGAGTTTGCTTGCTCCTCAATTTCCGAATTTGCTCCTCACCATCTCTGTTGCAAGCCGCTATTAATGATCTGAGAAAGCTCCCGGTGCAAAATGGTTACCCTCGATGCAAGGTGTTAACACGTTCAACATTAACGATGTGTTGAAGACTATTGAACAAGAAATAAAGGTAAACCAAATAACTCTATTCAAGCTACAGTTCTCCAAAGAGATCTCTTAAAACTGTTACCCTACCTAGGTCCTCACAGTAACCAAATCAAATCTCCTCTTTTGTCAACCTCAAG